>NC_048228.1:35853918-35913620 GCF_002007445.2 Ailuropoda melanoleuca | reverse complement strand
TTGTTGTTGTTGTTGTTGTTTTTCCATTCACTTGATGTGTAGGGGTAGCTCAACTAATTCTGGATTTCTTTCAGAGGGAATTGTTCTCTAGATAGCTGGGGATTTGGTGTGTCTGTGAAAAGAGGTAAATTCAGGAGCCTCTTATGTTGCCATCTTGAACCAGAACCCTTTCTATATTTCTTATTCTGTCCTTGTAAATAGATAATAGGATAAGATTATAGAAATTTTAGTTTGCAGTGCTTAGGTGGTCTGAAGTGTCTGTTAAAATTTTTGGTACAGTTATTATGCAAATAATACTAGTTTTAGATGTTTTCGTTAATAGGAAAAGAGTGCTGAGAACATCCCTGCTTCTCAAATCAATGAGATGGAGTGAGAGAATTGATGTGTTGTTGAAATGTTTTGTGAAATACAAGTTTTGATGTGACGTGCTAACATGTATAGGATCATAAGCAATAATCTTTTAGTAAGTGCTTTTAAAAATATTGTTTCAAAGATAAAATTGGAGAGATGGTTTAAATAATGTAACTAGATAGGTGTGCAAGGACTTAGTTTCATATACAATTCTTGAAAATAAGCATTAGCCTTATTTATATGTTGGTCTTTTTTAAAGTCCTTATGCCTATTATATTTTGAGATTCCATTATGCCCTGGTAATATTCTTAGGACCCATATCATTGACTAAGGATTACTGCCAACTGGGGCAGGTGGTGGCTCAAGAATAATCCGTAAGAAGTGCCCAGATTCAATTATTCTCACTTAAATGATTTAGTTTGGACGTATTTGGTGGGGTACAGTTTTATTTTAGAAGCAAGGTGAAATTTTTCATCTTTAGTTCTACTCTTGAAATAGTCTGCCAGATTGATGGAGCCTCATTTAGGGCTCATCAGAAACTGTGAACACTTTGCAATATGGTTTGATTATAGTGCTAAATATCAAGCAACACAGACAAGAATACCATTTAGCCAGGTGTGATTTATGCCTACTTCAAATAAAAAAAAACATTTTTTTTCAAAATTTAAGGTCATTTGTTCTACATAGAAAAAATATTATATGGGTTGTAGAAAGCAACAAAATAAGCAATGTTTAATCACAAATGATTTTAGTAAACTATCTTTTTTTAAAAGAGACATTAGTAACAATGTTCTTAAAGATGAGACAATATTGGATAGTTAGTGGCTCTCTTGTTTTCCCTATTTGAAATGCCCAGAATAGTAATGGGAGTTTTAAGTTAGAAAAATGCTTTGTTAAATAAAAATAAATCATTTTATTTGTGAGGAGGCTTCTGAGAGCCTTCAGCATGCTAATACACGTGTGTGCAAGAAAGATTACCAAGAAGGAAATCAACATTTGACCAGAAAACCTTTAAATTTGAAATATCTCACCACATTATAACTTCTGGGGGAAAATACTTAAGAATGACTACTACACAGATTACTGGTTCCATTTTATAATTATCTCATGTCTTCACTCCTTTGATATATTTAACATAGATAATTGCATATATGATCATTGTCAAGGACAATACAAATCTATGGTACTATTATGATGGTAGTTTTTGGCCTGTTATCATCATTGCTGCTGCTTCCTTGTGCTGTTTCCCATCCTAGAGCTCTAAACTCTCTGGAGTGTTGGTAAAGAGAGAAAGCCCAGCAGCCTAATGTGTGGGTGGCTCTGAATCCTTACATAGACCCTCAGAGCAAGTTTCCTCCTTTTCCCAACTGAAGGTAGTTGATATCTGGGGTTTCCTTTCACTGAGCTACGTGACTGGTGGGTGGAAATAAATAAAATAACAGAGATTTGCATGTCCATATGTGTTGTTTCGTTTTTCTTTATTGCGGATTGATAAAAGATGGTAGAAGCAGGAGCAGGTCATAGAAATTCTCTTGAGAGTTCAGACTTTAACACATGTACACAGAAGTCATATTTTTCCTCTTTATATCCATCGTCTGTGGAGCAAACGCCTCTCAAACTCTTCAGAAGATCTTCTCCCTAGTTGAAATTAACCAGATTCTCATGGAGTCTGCCTCAGATTGCTTACTGGTTTTCCTATGACAGTGTCATCATCAGGTGGGTGTCCTGGAACTAAGGCCACTGTGAGAGGGGTATGGTCAGTGCAGTTTGACAAAGATTTTTAACTCTACTTATTTACATTCCTCCTGTGGTTTTGGCTGCTGCTACTACTGAAGTAAATAATATATTGAATAAATCTTTCCACTGTGTTCTTTGTTTTCTTTATTTTGTCTCCCTTTTTCTCCTAAAATATGACACTGTCCTCGAGGTCTGGATGACCTATATATTTTCAAATTTTCTAACTTAAGGTCTTTATTTCTTTTTGTCCTCCATAGACCATATTCTCTCCTAGATCATTACATCCCATTTGATGCACACACTATTTCTATCTACTTATTTCTCAGTGCTACTGCAAAGAACAGTGCATAGTCGGCCCTTTTATACATGTTGGTTGAATGAATAAACAAATCAGTGAGTAAAGGAATAAATGCGATAGCATCTATGGAACCTAAGTTTCATGGAATATGATGCAGCCTATCTATAGTGTATGATGAATCATCCAGCTTCTTACTTCTAAAAGGAAGGAAGTATGGGGGCGTCTGGGCGGCTCAGTCAGTTAAGTGTCTAACAGGCTCAGGTTATGATCCTGGGTCCTGGGATTGAGCCCAGTGTTGAGCTCTCTTCTCAGCGGGGAGTCTGCTTCTCCCTTTCCCTCTGCTCCTCTCCCCTCCCCCGCCATGCTCACTCCCTTTCTCTCAAATAAATAAACAAAATCTTAAAAAAAGAAGGAAGTGTATGAAAAGAATTAGTTATTTTCAGTTTTGATTATAATCAGAATTTGATCAAAGACAGTTATTTTTAATTGATACAGTGATACCTTTGAGTGCATTTTACTCTACATTTTACTAATAATAGTGGCCTTTATTTTTTCAAAGCTTATGGTTTCATAAGCTTTCTATACTAATTTTGAAGGTAATAAGACAATCATCTGTAAGTTATGTAGTATATTACATGCATTGTATACCTGTATTGTGAAATTGTTTATAAGTAGATTCTGGAGTTAGAATACTGTAGCAAATTCACATTAACTCGTTGGTCCATATCAAAGTTCCTGAAAAAACTTTTCTGTGTGAGTCAGTCCTTCCCCCACTATATAAGATGTGCCTGAATTAGCATAGTGTAAATATTGATTAACAAGTTCAGACATAATCCAGCTAATCCATGTAATGAGTTTATAGTTTTTGGAAACCCCAATTTCTGATGCTCAATTTGTAAAGATCTGAAATGTAATTTAAAAATAGAACAAAGTAAAACCCATACTGAACTTTAAAAAGTTAACATGGTAGAAAGAAATCATGCCTAGCTCTCATTTTTTATGTTATCTATAAAATACTGTGTGTTTATAAATGTTAAATAGGAGAGTCTTTCAAATTTAATTTTATTTTGTTTTACTTCATGTGTATCTAAAGGCAGAGAGGAGTGTTCACCTTGTAAGATTCTATAGAGATGCTCAGTGCATTTACAGCCTTTACATTTCAAATCTATATTATATACTCGAGGTAGATTGTAACACTTCTACCATCTCTGCCTTTTCTAATACACTCTTATTGACAACAGAGAAAAATGAGAAATACAAGAGCTTTATGAAATAATTTGTTAACTTGACAACTTATATATCACTCCAAAGCTAATAAAGTGAGTTGGGTATTAGAATGCTCTCTACAAAACAGTTTTTCTCATTTCAGAAAACAATTTGTATAATATGTTTGTATTTGTGAATTTATGACATTTTTAGGATCCAAATTTAAATTTAAAAACACCTTTACCTTTTACTAGTCATAAAAAAGATTTACTTTTCTTAACATTTATTTTTATCTAAGTTTCTTTTATCAATTTTAATCACTGGTTTATATGTAAAAAATAGGAAATAGGAAAATACTGCTGCAAAAAAAGAACTTTTAAACACACAGAGTATGTTGATTTATACCTTAATTGAAGATAGTTTGAAAATAAAATGTTCTTTTATAAACAATATAGATCTAGAAAAATATTGGAAAGACTTTTTAATGTTATATGTAACTCAGCTTTCTGGTACTCAGACTATGTAATATCTATACTTTGAAACTGCCATTTTTTTTTCAAATTAATGACTCAAGAACACATATTGAATGTACTTATTAGAGATGCAACATCTTAGGGTAGAATGAAGAGTTCAGATTTTGGGAGGAAGATTACTGATTTAGGGATCTTATAAGAAAACATTTTTTTTACTGAATTATTTGGCCATTCTTGAGGCTCATGGTCTTTTGGCTCTGGCTAGCCAGCTAAACCTGGGGTTCAAATAAACATATTTCTGCTAACAATCACACATGGTAAACATTGATTTGCTTAGAAGGTGTAATTAAAGATGAGTGCATGATATTGCCACTGATACATGGTGATATTCCTAGGGGAAAAACAAACAAACCTCTCCTTAGTAAATAAATGTTTTGTTTTACTTACCAGTTAATCATTTGTATTATTCCACATGCATGGAATTTATGTAGAAAAATAAAAAGCATATGTTTAGTGTATTAGAACTACTTTTAAAATATAGTTTTCTTATGGTTTGATGAACATTTTTTATTTGAATTTCTATGCTTCAAACATTTTTATAAAATATTTGTCTTGTATCTTTTATCAAGCTTCTCCTTGCCAGCCATATACTAGTCCATATATCTGTTCTTTTTAATGAAAATAAATCAACACTTTTCACCTACCAGGTAGCCTGAAAATTCATATTCCATGGTATATATTATTTGTTTGTACACAAAGCCATAATTTTATTGTATTTTGAAAATGCTGATTTTTCTTCTTTCTTTTTCTACCCTTTCTTTTACCAGTTTAGAATCAAACCTGGATTGCTTTACTGCATATTAATGTAATGCAAGCAAACCAGTATGTTCATAGATGGTTTGAACAGATTCTTCATCACTCCCTTGAGGAAAATATATTGTTTATCACATTGAAATAAACTTTTAGATATAGAAAAGGGTTCGAGAGAAAGTCATTTTGACCATTTAAGTAATAAACTTACTGCCTCTGTTTATGTGAATCTCAACAAATAATTTCACCATCATAAAGAAGCAGAATTAATAGTATTGCACATTCATTTTCTTAAAAAAAAAGATTCATTTATTTATTTGAGGTGGGGGAGGGGTAGAGGAAGAAGGGAGAGGGGAAATCTCTAGCCGACTCCCTGCTGAGAAGGGAGCACAAAGGAGGCTTGATCTCAAGACTCTGAGATCATGACCTGAGCCAAAATCAAGAGTTAGTCACTTAACCAACCGAGCCACCCAGGCGCGCCTGCGTTTTCATTTTCAGTTCAAAAAATAAGTATCTGTTATATGCCAAACACCATATTAGACACTAAAGATACAGAATGAATAAGAAATGAGACATGCTCTCCATATTCAAATAGCAGACTAAGCAGAAGTACAGAGAGAATTCCAGGGTGAATCACAATACTTTTTAATCTATTCTCTTAATAAGAAAGGGAGAAGTTGCCATCTTTTTTACTAAACATAGGGTTGTCATCTGGGGCTAAACAGAAGAAAAAAGAAAAATAAGTAAATGAACTAGGTGAAAACAGCCTATTCAGGGAGGAGGAGTGTGGGGCGATGGGACTAGCCTGGTGATGGGTATTAAGGAGGGAACGTATTGCATGGAGCACTGGGTGTTATACGCAAACAATGAATCATGGAACACTTACCAGAAACTAATGTACTGTATGGTGACTAACATTCAGAAACTAATGATGTACTGTATGGTGACTAACATTACATAAAATAACATAATAAAATAAAATAATTAAAAAAATTTCAAAAAAAGCTAAGTACATAGAACAGGAGAATGTAAATTTTTCCTAAAATAGACTCAGTATANCCAGAAACTAATGTACTGTATGGTGACTAACATTACATAAAATAACATAATAAAATAAAATAATAAAAAAAATTTCAAAAAAAGCTAAGTACATAGAACAGGAGAATGTAAATTTTTCCTAAAATAGACTCAGTATAAGCTGCAATGCTTTACGTCTCAAACCGGGATGGACATGCCTATCTGATAAGAGTTTGCTACATCAGAGCTATAAGAATCATATTTATCAAGGGTGCAGAGTACATAGCCCACTTTTGAGTCATACTTGCAGATATAAGGATTTTTTTCTGGTATATGTAACAAAAAAGTGACCACTAAACTCAAATTTTCAAGGGCAGTTTTGTGTTGTTTTTTTTTTTTTAATATCTGAGGATTGCCATTATTTTACATTCCAAAGGATACCTCTTACATTGTGCTTTTTACCCAAAGTAGCACTACATATATATACAGGCACATACACATTTTGATTATATTTTAATAATAAAACAATCATAAGAGTGTTGATGTTGGGTCTAAATTCTTCTGTTAAAAGACATGAGTAATTTGTTCAAAAATGTAAATGGTGTTGTTTGAGATAGATTCTTCTGTTTAAAAAATTGTTCTGAGGGTGCCTGGGTGGCTCAGTCGGTTAAGCGTCTACTTTTGGTTCAGGTCATGATCCCAGAGACCTGGGATCAAGTCCCACATGGGCTCTCAGCTGGGAGCCTACTACTCCCTCTACCCCGCCCCCCTCCTCGTGATCTCTCTCTCTCAAATAAATAAATAAAATCTTTTAAAAAATTGTTCTTAAAGATATGTCTTCCTTATTGTATTAGAAATTCATTATGCAAGCCATATGATTATGTTGTGGTAATAAGGAATGTATTCTCTCTAAAAATGTGGCAGCTTATTCTTCATTCCCAGTGTTGGTTAGAAATGTTAGGCCATAAATATTAGCTGTCACAACTAATAATACACCCAAAGTGCCAATCCATAACCCTGCTAAAGAAATTAATAAGGAAGGCATCAAATGATTTTAAAAATCATTAATAAGAAAGCATATTTTTGAACAGTTGGCCATGTTTAAAATCTAACATCACTAAACTGTGAAATTCAGTCTAAGGACTTGCTAAATGATCTGGCTTTTGTTTTGTTTTGTTTTGTTTTGTTTTCTTTTAAGATTTTATACATTTATTTGACAGAGAGAGAGAGGNTACTTTTGATTCAGGTCATGATCCCAGAGTCCTGGGATCAAGTCCCACATGGGCTCTCAGCTGGGAGCCTACTACTCCCTCTACCCCGCCCCCCTCCTCGTGATCTCTCTCTCTCAAATAAATAAATAAAATCTTTTAAAAAATTGTTCTTAAAGATATGTCTTCCTTATTGTATTAGAAATTCATTATGCAAGCCATATGATTATGTTGTGGTAATAAGGAATGTATTCTCTCTAAAAATGTGGCAGCTTATTCTTCATTCCCAGTGTTGGTTAGAAATGTTAGGCCATAAATATTAGCTGTCACAACTAATAATACACCCAAAGTGCCAATCCATAACCCTGCTAAAGAAATTAATAAGGAAGGCATCAAATGATTTTAAAAATCATTAATAAGAAAGCATATTTTTGAACAGTTGGCCATGTTTAAAATCTAACATCACTAAACTGTGAAATTCAGTCTAAGGACTTGCTAAATGATCTGGCTTTTGTTTTGTTTTGTTTTGTTTTGTTTTGTTTTAAGATTTTATACATTTATTTGACAGAGAGAGAGAGGGTGAGAGAGCCAGCACAAGCAGGGGGAGCGGCAGAGGGAGAAGCAGACTCCCCACTGAGAGGGAGCCTGGTGTGGGGCTTGATCCCTGGATGCTGGGATCACGACCCTAGCGGAAGGCAGACGCTTAACGGACTGAGCCACACTGGTGTCCCAATGATCTGCTTTTTTACAGTAAAAACAATGGATTATTACAGATCTGTAAAGTTGTTGAATTGACACTTTGAAAGTAATTTCATTTCTTAACAAGAACAACAATTTACTAACAGATATATACTATTTAGCATAAGGTGAAACAGTAGCTACAGTATGTCCTTTACAACAGACAAGAAATATGAATTCCAAAGGAAGAAAACATTCCTTTAATTTAGTGAAAAAGCATATTACTTAAAAGTATCGGTATGAAATAATGAAGGAGACCTGATGCTTGGATATAGATGTGTTTTTTTTCTTTCTTGGACTTTGAACTATTTTTTTAAAATAAAATAAAATTACCGTATGAATCCTGTGCCACAGTAAAAGCTTAATGTAGATTCCTTTCTGTAGGGTCCCTATCTTACTCATTTTGTATTTCATGGAGTTTAAGGCAGTGACTAGCAGAAGTGAATACTCAGTGATCGTAAATAAAACAAACCGTGGTTGGACGAATACATAAAGTTAACTCTCTCCTCCTTCTTGGTCACTTCCTCAGAATTCTTTATTATATATTTATTGGATTATAACATTTCAATCCAGGAGCACTGTGGAAAGATAGAAAGGGATCTGAATTAACAGAAATTCTGAGACCTCTGATCCTCTGTCGCTATCACACATTAGACAAGTTATTGACATCCCTGAGGCTATTTCTTCAGCTGCAAAATGAAGGATTTGGAATAAAATGGTTCCTCAAATTATGCTTCCTTAATGGTATAACACAGTATGCTGGCCCATGTGGAACTTATTTTTCTCTTAATCTTGAAAGCTTGACAAATTTCTGCTTTATGTTTTTCTTGGATTTAGAGAGATAATTCATTATTACTGTTTAAAAGATTCCCTACTGTGCCACAGCTGGCACAGGTGAAAGAAATTAAGTAAGAGAGCAGTAGCGCCATAAGACTTCATCACCTACTCTGCTTAATTATAGAAGTCAGAACTTGAAAATGAGATTTATGAAGATAAGTTGAAATGCAGATAATATGTTTCAGGATAATGCAGGGTTGATGATGTGTTATTTTAGAATCTCAAGTTTTCAGCTTCTGCATAAGTAAAGAAGGGTGGTATTATAAATCTAAAAGGGAGAATGGATTCTCTATTCTCTAGGCCAATGAGTTTGATGTTGGTCCTATTAAAATTCTAATTTGATGACTAATTGCCTAAAGTGTGAATATTGAGAAAATAGATAACTAGAAGCTAACATGAACTTTTTGGTTACAACTAATATCAGCTCAAGGGACTATGTAAAAATAATGGACTTTAATTTATACAAGATATTTAACAAAAATACCCATTATATTCTTTCCCACATAGTGGAGAAATATGGACTGAAGTGCATTCATAGCTGGTTGATCAAACTTACCCAGTGTTAATGACTACATCAATATCAATCTAAAAGAAGGGTCTCCTTTACTATGTATTGTCTCTCCTTTTTTTAAATTACTTTTTCAATGTTTGGATGGTTGCTTAGACTAAAGAAGGATAGACTAAACTGAGTAAGATGAAATTTTATAAGACAGAGAGTTTTACATTTGGCGTTTAACTTTAGAAAATAAACTATGCACGTACAAAATGCTAAGGATCCAGCTTGACAATATTTCAAGTGAAGAATATTGAACTGGTTAGAGAAATCTTGGGTTTCATTAAGAGAAGTATAGATTTTAGACAATAACAAGTAATATCCCTGTTCTATATTATATTGGTCAGACTTCATGTCAAATTTTTATTGTGGAAAGCATGCACAATAGAACACTTATTTAACTGAAATTAATGCAGCAAAATAATTAGGTCGTTGAAAGTTCTCAAAACCATGTGTAGTAGACCATGGTTGGATTTAATACCCACTATTATTTAACCATCCATCTTTCTTCTGGTAACCATAATTCTGTTTTCCTCCTCAGAATCGAGACTCCTTCAACTCTGAGTCCTTACTTTTAGAGTGAAGTAAGATTTACACTCTGCACTGGAGACAGGTCAGGAGAAATATTTGAAATAGAATTAAGGTCAGCACAGATGGACTCTGTAGCCATAATTGTTGTGTAAGGACAGTGTCTATTCTGACTGATTGTTGGCAAAGACCATTCTGATTGGCTTATACCCAATTAATGTCTACATATCCCCCATAACTTAAGTTAAATGAGCCTTTTCTATTTGCCCTGCACTCAGTGATCAATTTCATGATTAATGAGAATTAGGACGAGGACATTTTCTCTTGTTTGCTAGACTCAGAGTCATGAAGACATAAATTTGTAACTGTTAACATTAAAATGGGAAAATCTGCGAAGCTAATGTGGGGTAGATGAGTCACATTTTGGAGATGGCAAAACAAGGTTCCAATGACATAATTTAAGCCCTCAGATCATACTAAACCTAAAGCTAGGAGATATACTGCAGTGCTTAGGTCAAAATGTAATTAAGTTTTGCTCAAGCTAAAACCATAAGAATCCTAACAGATTTATTATGTAGGAAACAAACAAATATGTAAAACACACCTAGAGGATGTTTACTTTATAAGGAAGAAAGGGAAAAAATTCTTTATGTATAATTGATCTGTTGTCAGACCTCTATTATTTAGAGGCCATCAAATTCTACACTTGGCTAGAAGTTCTAAGTGAATAGATTTGAGATCAATGAAAGGAGAATATCTTCACAATTTGAGTTATCCGATAATGAAATAAGTCAATTTCTGTGGTAGGAAATACCAAGATAAAGTCTGGATTATAAAGGATATTGTTTGGGGTTGAAGTATCCACTAGCTGTTACTAATATTCTTAAAATTTATTGAATAATTACTGTGCCGGACACTGTAGCAAGTACTGTATATATATTGCCTGCAAAGTCAGTACTATAGCTAAATGAAGAAATCAGGGAGCAATGAAGTTGAATCATATGCCCAATGAAAGAAAATAGAAAGTAGCAATGATGGGAGTGACACCCAATGTATCTGACTGACTTTAAAACTTTGCCATCTCCCCATTAACATTCTAACAGTGCCTGGATTTTTATGGATTCAATGCAATTATAAAACCCTGTATTTTGCCAGTATTTTAGCAATGATTTACATAAAAAGAAAAATGAACTAATGTAGTCCAAAAATGAATTATCTTTGATATATGGACAGTAAGGTTTTATGGAAGTTATAAAAATACACTAAAAGTGCTTTAGTATGTAAATTCCATGATGATTAAAGGTGTTGTACCTATGTAAGTGTAATTGGACTGAGAGACTTATATAACTCCATAAGTGCTGAACGAAAAAAATCAAAACACAATTAGTCATAAAATGCCAAACAAATGTTATAATTTCTGAGAAAGCTTAACTGAACCCCCAAGCAATATGTATTCAAGGGCTAAATAGACACATAGTGTCCCAAGAGTTGTATTCAACATGAATTTTTTGAGAATTACGGTAGTGAGTATATTTAGAAGAAAAACTTTGTGCTTTAATGAGGTTCTGATAGGAAATATACAAAGGAAGTTTGGTGGATAATTACACTGCTGATTTATTGCCTCTCAACTACATCTTTAAAAATAAAGTATCTTTGAAGGCTCATTCAAAAAGTCCTAGTGCTGGTGGTCTGATAGAATATTTATGTAAGCATTGTCTTTATTATTTGAAGTCATTGTACTTTGTAATATGAGAAATATTATATACTATAGATAGTAAGATGTAGAGTCAAGAAAACACACTGTCTGGTGTGACTGCTAATTGGAATGTGTTTTCATCATAATAATTTCTCAGTTCTTTAAAATCAGTGGTTTAAAAGCAGGGTCATTATGTGGTTTATTTGGTCGAATTTTGTGGTCAAACATACCTAAGTTTTAATTATGACCCTGCTATGGGCCGGGTGAATTTCTTAACCTTTGCAAGTCTCTGTTCTCTCATCTGGTAGTGGAAATGCTAATGTTTACCTACTTTAGAGATTATTGCTGCAATTATGTAATACAGTCTTAAACTTCTCTTCCCGTCTCAAATGGTGCTGAATGGACAGTAGCCAACTTCGCTGTTCTTCCCTCTAAACTCTCCCCTGCTTCTCTAGCTTCCCTGTAATAATCTCAAAATTAATTAAAAAAACAAGTATCTTCTTAACACAAGTCAGACGTTAGGCCTACATTTTGTGTATTAGCTATTCTAAATCCAGTGGAGAGTGTATTTCTGGGAAAAGGGCAAAAGTTGAATAGTAAAGAAATTTAGAATGAATGGGAGTCCATATTTAAATCAAACTATTTCCTCTCTTTTACCTTCCCATTTTATTTAAGAATCTTTTTTTTTTTTTTTTAAGATTTTACTTATTTATTTGTCAGGGAGAGAGACAGCCAGAGGGAGAAGCAGGCTCCCAGGGAGCCCAATGTGGGATTCAATCCCAGAACCCTGGGATCATACCTGAGCTGAAGGCAGACGCTTAACCATCTAAGCCACCCAGGAATCCCTATTTCAGAATCTTTCTATAGTCCTTCCAGAAAGAGTCATATTACTTGGGTGCTATAGCTTTTCTTAGTCATGCTGCAGAATAGTTATTTTACACACAAAGTCTTTCATTGCCAAATTTGAACTTGGAGCATTGGTCTTCCCTAATTTAGGGAAAGTCACTCAAGTGCATAACCGCAGAGGAAACATATTACCTGTTAGGTATAGAGAACCTTGGAGCTGTTGCTGTAGCACAATGAAAAAAGGAAGTTAAATTCCAACCTCATTAGCTAGGGCNAATGCTTTAGGGAAAGTCACTCAAGTGCATAACCGCAGAGGAAACATATTACCTGTTAGGTATAGAGAACCTTGGAGCTGTTGCTGTAGCACAATGAAAAAAGGAAGTTAAATTCCAACCTCATTAGCTAGGGCCCTAAATGTTTTATAAGCAAATAGCAGTTCCCTTGAAATGAGAAACTGGGAAAAAGGCCATACAGAAATTAAATGATTATTCTCCTAAGATCACATAGTGATAGAGTGCAACAGTCATGAGCAGAGCCTAAGAAGATTTAGGAGGCCAACATTTTAGCTAAGCAAGCTTTATATACTTTCCCAGCTCAGGAAGTTCACACGTACAGAGCTACATTTTCTCTTGCTTTTAGTATTCAGTGCATCTAAAATCTTTGTAGATTAGAAGAATAAAATTTGTAGGTAGTATGTATCAAAGCACAGAAATAATTCAAACCCACACATGTATCACATATATTTTTCGTATATTTTAGTTATTACCCATTGATTATATATGTTGAGTACACACAGGATTAATCAGTGCCCTAGCAACATAAAAAAATTCAAATTAACAGTAAATAAAAAGGTGAATATCCATCCTTTCTTCCTCCTACCCTAGAAAATGAGAACATAAACATTTACTCTCTGAAAGTTCTAAATTACAAAAAAAAAAAAGTGGAATAAAGTTACATATCCTTTTTTCTTAACCATATATGAGATCTAGCTATGTGACAGACTTGCAACAGAAAGCTCTGTTTTTTTCCAACATTTTTTAAAAGCAGCAAACCATGAAATACAATTTTTATTTTGCCTTAATGATAATAAAAGATATTACGTGTCACCACTGAACATATACTGTACGTGCTTGTGTCTTCGAAGGTACTTTTTATTAGCTTAAAACCCCAATCTGTTAAATGTAGCATAAACTGTGAAATCCACTGTTCTGCAGCAGGGGAAAAATTCTTTTAATTGGATGATTGCAGAGGGGGAGAGTCAAAGAAAAGGGCTTTTAGAAGTTTGGGTGGTTTGGATAAGAAAAATTCTGGATGCTTCAGCAAAACTACCAACCCTCTGAGATTCAATTTTGACTATTATTACTAATGTAATGCTTTCAGTGTACAGTAAATTAGATCTTGAACACATTATGGGACAAATATTATCCTTTTATACTCATGTGTAACCCTTAACAGGTTTCAGTGGGAGATGTGCATGGTTACTGGAAAGCAGTTTTCCCAGTGTTTTTCTACCCTAAATCTGATACAATGAAGGCAATGGAAAGAAATATGTGCAAAAAATCCAATAGTAATAATCTTTTTATACAACATTATGCCAATTACAGAGTTTTATACCATATATTATTTTGTTATATCTTTATAATGAAATAAATTTCATTGTGTAAATAAAAATGTTAAAATTAAAGAGCTTCCAAAATCAAAATTTAATATTGGAGTTTCAGAGAAAGATGACTGCTTCTATTTGTGTTTAACACAGCAATGTGTTGAAAAGAATAAAATTGTGAATTCAATTATGTCAAATGGTCAGACATGTTAATATTGATAACAGAAATAATTTATTTTCTATAAAATCTGTAGACACTTTTATAATCTACACATTTTTCTCGTTTATAAAACTCCTATCATGTATCTCTCTTGCCCTCTTCCTTCTTTTCTTCTTTCTCTTTCTCCTTCTCTCTCTCTCCCTCCCTCCCTCCTTCCCTTTCCTTCCCTTCCCTTCCTTCCCTTTTTGTTTGTTGTTGTTGTTGTTGTTGTTGTCTTCTGGTTTGTTTGTTTGGGGTTTTTTTTTGCTTCTCTGCAGGTTTCTTTTTTAGTTTTATTTAGTTCAGTTTATTTTTGTTTTCATTTCCTGGNTTTTCTTCTTTCTCTTTCTCCTTCTCTCTCTCTCCCTCCCTCCCTACCTCCTTCCCTTTCCTTCCCTTCCCTTCCTTCCCTTTTTGTTTTTTGTTGTTGTTGTTGTCTTCTGGTTTGTTTGTTTGGGGGTTTTTTTTGCTTCTCTGCAGGTTTCTTTTTTAGTTTTATTTAGTTCAGTTTATTTTTGTTTTCATTTCCTGGTTCATTATCTTGGAAAATATTCTCCAGGACAGGTTTCCAACAAGGGATATTCTGAGGCAGCATCCTGAGTCATTGTCATGGGTGGCTAATTTCTGAGAACTAAAATCAGTCTTGAGCTGCTTCTATCATGCAGGCTACGCTAAATCCTGTGCTTTCTAGATACTAAGTAGGAATCCATGTTTCCTAAAAGCCATTGTAAGGATGTATTTAGTGATTTAATGGTCAGAGTTCATTACATGTTTGTTATTTTGGTTTATTTATTTTTAGAAAAGGGCAGATTACTGTGCTCTTCAGACCAAAAGACAAATAAAGGGAAAAAAAAAAGCAGTTGGACACTATTGTGCAAAATATAAGCCATCAATAAAGTATTTGTAAAAGACATTTCATTCATTCATTCATTCATTCAGGAAAACATTTATTGCACTCATATTATTGTGTCTGAGATAGTGCTAGGTGCTGGCGATGTGTAAATAAACAACAATAACAATAAAGCAAGAGTTTTTCCTACCTTTGTGGAGGAGGGTGAGAAGGAAAGTGATAAAATAATGAATAAGTAAATTTTATAGACTTGGAAGATGCTAAATGGCCATGAAAACAAAACAAAACAAAACAAAACAAAACAGGATCAGATAGATCAGGAACATTTGGAAAAGGGGATTACAGATAGTTGTAGGGAGGTTGGTGCGTTTGAACAAAGATTTGAAGGAGGTGAGGGGATTAGCCAAGAAGTTATGTAGGAGAGAAGTGTTTTAGGAATGGGATGCAAGGGGCCTAAATTTGGGCATGTGCCTAATGACTTTTAGGACCAGCTGAACCTAATGTGGTTGGAGAAGATTAAACCAGGAAAAAAGTAGGAGAAAGTAAGGACAGAAAGAGAAGGGTGGGAGTAGGACATTACAGGTCACTGTTAACTTTAATTCTGCTTTAGATGGGAACCTCTAACAGGTTTTGAGCAGAGGAGTAACACAAAATGACTTTTAATAGGATTGCTCTAGTAGATCTACTGAGGATATACCACAGGAAGCCAAGGGCAGCAACGATTACTTAGCATTAAAAAAAAAAAAATTAAAGGAAGATTGAAATAAGAGCATGGACTCAGGAATATGTTTTGGAGATTCTTAGCTTTATATAAAATTGTGAAGTAGGTAAATTAATCTGCAATATTCCTAGATTTGTAGTTTTACCACTTTTTTTCTTACCTCCCCTCTGCACTTTGTCTTTGTCAAACTTGATTTCCGCGAAGAATCCTATAACCACACATAAAGGTAAGGATGTCTGTTTGCCCCTTNATAGGTAAATTAATCTGCAATATTCCTAGATTTGTAGTTTTACCACTTTTTTCTTACCTCCCCTCTGCACTTTCTCTTTGTCAAACTTGATTTCCGCGAAGAATCCTATAACCACACATAAAGGTAAGGATGTCTGTTTGCCCCTTCAGTGATTTACCCAGAAGTAACCTATGAGAACAAATTTCAAATAGTTAAATTTCAAGTCTTACAAGGCAAGAAGAGATATTTTTGATTGGGGATGAAATTGAGATCCGTGTTCAACCTCAGTCAATTCTGGTTCTTGATTTACTTACTATAAAAGTTTCTCTCCATCAACCAGAAAGCTAAATATAAAAATTTTTAAAATGACCCACTATTTTTATTTGAGGCAGAGTGTTGAGTTTATAATAACTTTTCTAGAAATGTTCATTGAATTGTTATAGGGAAATGATTAAGTGCCAAGCAAGAATCAAAACACTAGAAATAAAATTTGAATGAGATGCTGCATCTCTGTCCTTCAAAGGGCTCAGAGGATAGAGCAAGGACACCGGACGCTTTAACACAATTACAGGATGTTGATGAAAGATCTGTTGAAGAGGAAAGTGCCTGTGTCTATGACGGTTTATGCAAAAATTATTCTCCTCTTCTTTTTCTGCCCATTCATCTTCACCATTCACCTCGATCCAGTTTTTTTCTCTTATTTCAATGAACGGTACCGTCTTCTCTTAGTCACTGAGGCTCTTAAACCTGGAGTTGTCACCATCTTCTCCCTTTGCTTCACCTTTAACATTCTTTCACATAGGACCTGTGTACTAGATTTGAGTCTATTTTTACTTAAGTAATCTCTACACCCAACGTGGGGCTCAAACTTAGGACCCCCAGATGAAAAGTCACATGTTTTTCCAACTGAGCCAGCCAGCCACCCCCCACAGATGCAGCCTCTTAAAATTATTGATTCTGTCTCTTCAGTCTTTACCTGCCCTGGTGTGTTCACATAAAGCTACAGCGTATCTGGCATCATACCAACTGCACATTAAACTAATAACTAGTATTAAAAATAACAATTGGGGGCGCCTGGGTGGCACAGCGGTTAAGCGTCTGCCTTCGGCTCAGGGCGTGATCCTGGCGTTATGGGATCGAGCCCCACATCAGGCTCCTCCGCTATAAGCCTGCCTCTTCCTCTCCCACTCCCCCTGCTTGTGTTCCCTCTCTCGCTGGCTGTCTCTATCTCTGTCGAATAAATAAATAAAATCTTTAAAAATAAATAAATAAATAAATAAATAAAAATAACAATTGAAGTTTTCTATTTACTATAGCATTAGATATACACCGCTTTTCTGGAATTCATGGTCCTCTGAGACCTGACCCTAACCTACACTTGTAGCTAAACCATTTATCATTGTCTCACACATCTATGAGCTGTCTAAATCTGCCTGTTTGCTACTCTCCCAATGTGCTCTGCCTTTTGCACTCTCTGTGCCTTTTCTTATGTTTGTCTCTTAAAAGGAATTCATTCTCCCCTTCATCTGTGGAAGTCCTACCATCATTCAAGGCTCTAAAATCATCTTCCTCATAATATCTTTCTTCAAACACGTATCTTTTTTCCCTTAAACTACATGATGGCAGCAACTGTGGCTTCATTTTTTTTAGTTTTTAAAATTGTTCCTTGGACTTGAATAAATACATATTCAATTAAATTAACATTAATGTTCTGCCTTAACTTTTTTTTTAAAATCACATATTATTTTGATTTCTTCTCTATACTCATTTTTTAATAAATTACTTTGTAATTGTGTGTGTGTACATATGTGTGTGTGTGTTTGTGTATATTAAAGATGGAAATAACTCGGGGCGCCTGGGTGGCACAGCGGTTAGCGTCTGCCTTCAGCTCAGGGCGTGATCCCGGCGTTATGGGATCGAGCCCCACATCAGGCTCCTCTGCTGTGAGCCTGCTTCTTCCTCTCCCACTCCCCCTGCTTGTGTTCCCTCTCTCGCTGGCTGTCTCTATCTCTGTCGAATAAATAAATAAAATCTTTAAAAAAAATAAATAAATAAATAAATAAAAATAACAATTGAAGTTTTCTATTTACTATAGCATTAGATATACACCGCTTTTCTGGAATTCATGGTCCTCTGAGACCTGACCCTAACCTACACTTGTAGCTAAACCATTTATCATTGTCTCACACATCTATGAGCTGTCTAAATCTGCCTGTTTGCTACTCTCCCAATGTGCTCTGCCTTTTGCACTCTCTGTGCCTTTTCTTATGTTTGTCTCTTAAAAGGAATTCATTCTCCCCTTCATCTGTGGAAGTCCTACCATCATTCAAGGCTCTAAAATCATCTTCCTCATAATATCTTTCTTCAAACACGTATCTTTTTTCCCTTAAACTACATGATGGCAGCAACTGTGGCTTCATTTTTTTTAGTTTTTAAAATTGTTCCTTGGACTTGAATAAATACATATTCAATTAAATTAACATTAATGTTCTGCCTTAACTTTTTTTTTTAAATCACATATTATTTTGATTTCTTCTCTATACTCATTTTTTAATAAATTACTTTGTAATTGTGTGTGTGTGTACATATGTGTGTGTGTGTTTGTGTATATTAAAGATGGAAATAACTCTAATGCCTTTTTTCACTGAATTTAAATATTGCCTTGACATTTGTTTCACACTCACAGTTATTATTGATTTAATAACTTAATGTGGAGCATCCTCGTTTTTAGTGGAACACTATGAGATTGGATATTAGTACTTATTTTTGCCACAAAATTACGCATGTGCATTTACCAACCAGAGCATAAAAAGCATGGGTATAGTAGTGTAGTTTCTAATACAAAGTAGTCATGAAAGTATACAGGAAAGAAGGAGAAAGCAATACAAGGAAAATTATAATTAGGCAAAATCTCAAAAATCATGCTCTCTATAATTAGTCATGACAAAGTAACAGGTAATAAAACTTCAAGGGACAAACAGATTACGAAATTAAAATCACAGCCCATAGTAGCAGTGTCAAAGAACAGAGTGAAAGAAGGAGGCTATTTATGAATTACAGAACAGGAATTTTAGATTAATGAAGGTAGAGAGCCCTCATCTTGTAAACATATCAGTTGAGATGAGTGGTCCATAAAGCTTTATGACTTCAGCATGAAATCTGGTGGAAAGAAATATTACAGTAGATCATATTAATTTAAGTTTACTGTGTAAAAATGTGATGGATTTTTAAATTGTTGACTAAAAAATATAAGGTGGTGTTTTGCTTCATCAGCACAGGCACTCAGTTGTTATCTTTTTTGAATACTGAGCTAAGTGCCCATAACAATTATTTGAAACATACATTAAACAGAGCTTTACCTAATTTTCCAACTTAATTAAGGAATCGTATTTATTTTATGTACAGACACAAATTTTCCATGGTATAGTAAATCATTATTAGATGATGAAGTGGACTACTGAAAGCTAATGCCATTCAAATTCAAAACTTAGTCCATCTCCACCCAACACAAGAATAGAAGGGAATTTGGAATCCCATTGAAGAAATTAATTACACAAGTTATTCAAATTTCTAAGATCTTTAACTGCAGCTTGGCCTAAAAAAAAAAAAAATGCATGGTCATTCTTTATAAAATATCATAATGGTAACTTCTGTATTTTTAATATGATGGTTGTGAGAATAAAATTAGGTAATATGCTAAATGGTTTAAAAATTACCAAACACATAAGAGACCTGTCAATATGAAAACAGGATTGAATTTTCCAACAGAATTTTCTGCAATGTTGGAAATGTTCACGTGGAATAGCATGGTGTTTGATATGGTAGCCACAAGCCACATATGACTACTAAACACTTAAAATGTGGCTGTCTTGATTAAAGGAAATGATTTTTTTCTTGTATTTAATTTTAATTAATACAAATTTAAGTAGGCAAATGACGTTAGTGGCTACAGTGTTGAACAGTTCAGATCTAAAAGTAGCCTCTTGAATTTCATTTGATCATGTAATAGCTCAAGTAATTCATGTAGTTGCTACAAGTTTTTATTGCTTAATCAGAAGTTTCCCTCAGGGTTTGCAATGGGGATTTCAGATAAACTGTGAACATGTCTCTTTTAATGTTAAATTATTAACGTATTACTTTGGCTATCAACTTGGCTCTATAACTAAGTTTAGTATATGTGTTACTTTAGTCAAGTCATAAATACTTAATTCTTAGTTTTCTTGATTGTAAATGGGTAGAAAACATGGATGAAGGTTTTAAAAAGTTAGTTCATATACAAGACTTGCAGGAACAAATTAATAGTATGCTTTCAAATACATATTAACTATTTTCAATCAAAGCAAACATGACAGAAAAATAAATATAGTTCCTTTTCTAAATATAGAAGTATTTATTATTGATGGCAGCTTGATTATTCTTTGGGTTTTGTCAATATATAGACCTGGGGCTTCCCTTGCACCAGATTACTTAAAGACACACTTTGCATGTTCTTGCTACGCTTGGATGTCTGTGACCTTGGAGGAGCTTTTGCTACTTCGCTCATCCCTAAGGTAATTTTTAAACCTTTCTAAAAATTCTGCCATTTCTGAGTTGAGCTCAGAGCAAGATGAGAAGCTGGGATTTAGGAACCTTGCTTGAAACAGCCCTTCCTGACTCACACCCACACTTTAATCTTCTTTAACCATGGGTGACATGATAAAGCTCTCTTGGTGCTTATGTCCTTTTAGTTTCTAAACTGCATGGAAATCTACCTCTCCCATACTCAAAAAAGAAATGTCTGGGGCGTTAAATCTTCTCCCAAAACAGAATTCCCTGTCATTTTTATTGGTGTTCTTTAGGACATAGATTAACCTTAATTTTACAACTTTACTACTCAGAGACTTGGCCTTGACCTAGTAGCATGGCTTCCCAATGGAGATTGTTAGAAATCCAAAATATCAGGCCCCACACCATATTTACTCAATGAGAATTTGCATGTTATGATTCCTAGGTGTTTCATCAATAGGTGTATAAAAGTTTTAGAAATACTAATTTATAGCACATCTGTTTGCTCTGGAAGAATGGGAAGGTGTTTCTTCTTTTTTTTTTTTTTTGATCTTGTCTTTATGCCACTTCCTTAAATGAGCCAAACTTTATTAATCCTCAACCGATCTGTGCCCCATCTTTTTGTTCCAAATCATTTTATCTATTTAATTTCCCTCATAACATTTTTTAAAGATCAGACAAGTACAAGAAACAGCCAGACATCCATCCTTCCTTTATCTTATATAAAGAGTAAATGTGCATATTTATTGTCCCAATCTTCTTGCACACATCTCACTTAGGAATAACTTGACAATGCAAAACGACCACGAGTTTCTATAAATAGGTGCTTGGATCACTTGGAACTATCAACCTGTCCTAGTGATCTTTTATCCCGTTTTAGTTTAAATGCTTCTTTATAAAATCTTCTTGATTTTTCTCCCTCAAAATATTTTAAGTATTCTATGACACATTTATTCCTTGATCTTTCAGTTGATAGTTTCTCCTTTTGTTTACTTCTTTGTTTTTGGCATCTGGCTGCACGATAAGACAAGATGTATGGGTTGCCTCAACAATTCTTAATTGTTGGTTTTGCTTGCTCTTCATAATCTAAGAGGAAAGAATTATCATCTTACCCATTTTTACCTCATATTTGTGACATGTGCTTGTTATGTAAAATGACACTGAGAAGTAAATGAATTTTGTTGATATTTATTATTGTTATTTGATGTGGATTATTTCTGCAGGTAATCTTTAATTATTATTGTACAAAGAACAAGAGAAAAACAAAGCCCTGTTAAATATGTCATACAGTGTATGCCCTATATTTACCTTAAATATCCTGAAGCTAAAAGTGTAGGAGAAATTTTGATGTTTTTTTTCCCTTTAATTGGAATCCTAACCTTCTTATATTTAAAGTAATATTTTTTTTTAAGTTAAAAAGACATACAAAGAAGACATTAACTGATGAGGTTGCGGAATATAGGTGAGGTTCAGTGGGGTGGAGTCCAGAGCCGATGACCAAGGAAGAATTCTTGACGCATCTTTGGTACAAAATGGTGGTTTATTAAAGCAGAAAAAGCTGCTCCGGAGTCATGAGGAACGGCCCATTATATACCCTCACTTGGGAGGGGGTTAGGGATAGCATAAGTCTCTAAGGAATTTTGGAAGCAAGGTTTCCAGGACCTTGAGGGGGCTGGCTATTGTTGGGAAAAGGTCGTTTATTACCGTCTAATAAAACCTTAGTCATGAGATCCTTCAGATGTATATCTGTGGGCCATATGCTTGGGGGATGATTGCCTACACAAAACTTGGGGGGGTGTTAGAGATAAAGGAAGTTTCCAAAGGAATTTTTATATGTTAAAGTAGACTTACAGGATCTTGGTAGAGGGGCGGGGGACAGGCTAGGGCTGCCTTTTGCCCTTAGCAAAGTATTAACATGGGCAGCCGAGTTCCTAGAGGAATGTCACTGTGCCTGTTTCAAGGACTTGTTAATGGGCTGTAGGTAGTAAGGAAATTTAATTGTGTCTACATACATTCTCTTCTGGAGGCTGGGTTACTGATAGCTTTGTTCTTGTGAACTGCTAAGACATCTATAAACTTTAGGAGACTCAAGTCTTGCAAGACTGTGGTATCTATAGGGTTAACTGTTTCTTTGTCCTTTAGGGCAGCCAGGAGTGCCTGAGGAATGTTGCATACATCCCAGGGGGAGGGGGTTTCAGGGTGTCAGCTTCTCCTTTGTCCTCAGCTTGCCTTCCCTTCCCTCAGCATTAACATTATTAGATCAACGTTCTATTCTATTTAGGCATCTTCACTGATACAAATCTTCTACTACACAACTTAAATATCTCCTGTCATAGTTTAGGATTCTATTGCTTAATGCAACTCTTTTGTAGACCAATGTGAATAAATGAACAACAAAAACTTTCAGTCAAAATTTGGCTGAAAAAGGACACCTTTTATTCTGGTATTTCTCATTTTGACTTACCTACTTCAAAAACAATTGCTTTCATAGTCTCAGTATTTTCCCGTTTGGATAAGTGTTCTGATGCCTACATAATATCATTTCTGCCTTGATTTATGATTGCTTTTTAGAATTGTTCGTTTTGTGTGTTTTCAGAAGTTTTCTAATGTGTATGAAATACATCTCTCAAAATGCAGCATGTAGCAAGATATATTTTATATTTCCATTTATTAATAATTATAGCAGTTTTATTTATTGTTTCTTTGAAATTTCTGATAAATGTGTTTCAGTTTAGTTTTGTTCAGAAAATGGTTTGCTAAATAAATCTTGTAGTTTAAGTCTGATGTTTACTTAATTTTTATTATTTTATCTAGAACTGTATATTGAATGTCAAAATAAAGTAAGGGGAATGAGAAAATAAAGAATAGAAGAACAAAACTATTATATTTTTCTTTCTTATTGTGATAGCCATCAAAAAAACACCCTAAGTGCCATTTAATTTTATGTTTAAATAAGTTTCTTATAAGCTTAAAGTGTGTTATATCCTAATAAACTAAATATATTTGGCAATTGACCATTGGCTAATGCTGATTGCTTTAGTATAACTCATAAAATAACAAATGTTTCCTACATGATGGACTTAGAGAAAATAGAATATCAAAATTATGAATTTAATTATGGGAAAGAATATAGGTAACACTGGTTACCTGAAAGAGACTGCATTGATCACACTGGGTTATCCTAATTAAAACTCACAGAGATGCTGTTTCTTTACCCATTCCATATGACTTTGTGGAATTGGTTTTGAGTTCTGGCACCCAATAGGTGGTCACTGGAAACAATCCATCATGCCAATTAACAGGAAATATCATGGGATTCATGGAACATTACCAGGATGATGATGATGTAGGAACTAAAGTCTCTTAGATGCATTCCCAATCTGATATTCTGTTAATAAGTCACTTTTTATTAATAGTCATTCATTATGGGCAAGAACTAGTGTCTTTTCTCATGTAAAATTATTCAGTATGATTATGTTGAATTACATCAACAAATATTTTAATAAGCATTGGTGTATTCATAATGTAAACATCCACTGAAAACATGCTATGAGAAACACTGTGCTAACTGCTGAAAAAAGGTAAAAAGTAAGTTAAATTAAAGGTTAAAATTAAAGTAAAAAATTAAAATTAAAGCTCATGTTATTTCATGAGTTACTAAAAGCAATGAATATTAACTACGACTAATTGCTAAATACATATTTTAGTATTGCAAAAGATACTCAAAGACAAGATAGAGTTTTATTAGAAAAATGTTAGCATTAAAACTGTGTCCATTAAAAAATTAAAAAAAGAAAAAACAAAGAAAAGAGAACTAGCATAACTGGTTGTAGTATCTTACTCAAAAACATATGATATTGGTAAATTCTTCAAGACAGTAATGAAAAACTGTGTATAAATTTCTAATTTCACTTAGCAATTTACATCAACAAATCTCTGCCCAAAACTGTAGTTTATACATAGGCATTTCTTTTAGTATATTGGCAGACTTCTGGGGTTGTCTTAATCCTGCAGTGGGCTACGTGAGCTTCATCTTTAATTTGTCAGGCATTTCTGGAACCATCCTTATCTAAATTAAGTTTTTTTCAATGTAATTAATGAGACTATGGGTAGAAACTAATAGTCCTTAAATTGATAAGTGTAGTAAACAGATGCATTTTAAATAATTAAAAGATTGTAAATTCATAGGAATTATTTAATTTTCTTTTTTAAGATTTTTATTTTAAACAATATTACACTAGTTTCAGGTGTATAACATAGTGATTCGACAAGTTTAAATGTTATGCTACTCTCATCGCAAGTGTAGCTACTCTTGGCCTCCATTCAATGCTATCATAATACTACTGACTATATTCCATATACTTTTGTATCTTTTATTCCCACTACCTATTCATTCCATAACTGGAAGTCTGTATCTCCTCCGTGTGTATGTGTATCACATCTTAATCCATCTTAATTCTTAATTCTTCTTCATTTATCCATCCATTGATGGACATTTAGGTTGCTTCCATAACTCGCCTATTGTAAATAACACTGCAATAAACATAAGGGTGTACATGTCTCTTCAAATTAGTGTTTTTGCTTTATTTGGGTCAATAACCAGTAGTGCAGTTACTGGATCATTATTTAATTTTCTTAAAAATTGGTGATTATTCTGGTTTTAGTATATTTGGGACACTTTTAATTATGTATATTTTTTCTCAAAATCAGCTTGAAAAGAGTGATCTGACCTAAATTATCCTTAAAATAATTGTTTATTTTTAATAAGTAAGGGTTATTCTAATCTAGTAATTTATATAAGGCCATACATATAAAAAAATTACTGAGTAAATTTAACCTAAATTATCATAAAACTAAAGAACAATTATATAATGAAAACTAGTTACTTTTTGTATCTTTAGAGAAACGCTTTAGCAAAACCAATTTCATCAATATTTTATTTTATTTATTTATTTTTTTTTTATTTTTATTTATTTGACAGAGACAGAGACAGCCAGCGAGAGAGGGAACACAAGCAGGGGGAATGGGAGAGGAAGAAGCAGGCTCACAGCGGAAGAGCCTGACGCGGGGCTCGATCCCATAACGCTGGGATCACGCCCTGAGTTGAAGGCAGACGCTTAACCGCTGTGCCACCCAGGCGCCCCTCATCTCAGGTATTTTAGTATAGAAGGAGCTTAGTCAATATATAACTGAAATAAAAGACCACTTTTTCACATGTTTAGATTATAGCTAGTCCACTATAAGCACCTTCCATCAAATGTGAAATCAATTTTTTTTAAGAATTGGAGAAAAAGTGACTCTAATATATATTTTCTTAAACAGTCCTTACAGGGGCACCACTGGGTGGCTTAGTCGGTTAAGTATCTGCTTTCAGCTCAGGTCATGATCTCAGGGATCGTGGGATTGAGTCCGGTGTCCTGCTCCCTACTCAGAGGGAAGTCTGCTTCTCTCTCTTCCCTCTGCCTCTCTCTCTCATGCTTTCTCTCCATCTCCCTCCCTCTCAAATAAATAAAGTCTTTTTAAAAAAAATCTAGAATAGCTGTTACAGATAGCAAAAGTTCTGGTTAATATGGTTTTAACTTTAAATTTAATTTTAAAATTTGAAATTAGGGGCGCCTGGGTGGCACAGCGGTTGAGCGTCTGCCTTCAGCTCAGGGCGTGATCCTGGCGTTATGGGATCGAGCCCCACATCAGGCTCTTCCACTATGAGCCTGCTTCTTCCTCTCCCACTCCCCCTGCTTGTGTTCCCTCTCTCGCTGGCTGTCTCTATCTCTGTCAAATAAATAAATAAAATCTTAAAAAAAAATAAAATTTGAAATTAATTTTAATTTTAAAAGTGTGATTAATTTTCCCAGTTTGCCTAATGCTGTCCTGGTTTTAGGTGTGAAACTCTTGCATTCTGGGAAACTCCTTAGTCCGAGAAAAACCAGGGTGGTTGGTCTTGATAATGTAACATTACTTTTATCATTTTAATGTTTTAATAGTGAAAGTATGTCCTATATGGGAATACAGAGCATGTTGAGGTTTATACAGTAACAACTTCAATATTAATCACAAATACCTTCTTTTTTTTAACATTCATTAATGGAGCATCTATATTTTAAAGCATTATTTCCTATACTTAAAAGATCAATAGATCATATTCTCTGTCTTTAAGGAACCCACAGCAAATCAAGGAGCCAAGCATATGAGACAATAAAGTATAATTAACAGCTAAGACTTTTTTTTTTAAAACCTGGAAGCCCATAGTGCTTTGCTTTTTTTCCCCCTTTTGTTACACTTTGTAGTGTAAAATGAATACTGTATATGATTCAGGAAACCAATGAATCAGAATTGTTCTGTAGAAGCATTTGACCTGTTTTAAGATTTAAAATAAATTTGGATTCACTTAGATTGGTTATCGGTGCCTTTAAACAGGCATGTTGATGGAACTGTTTGTAAACTATTTGATTTAATTGTTGTCATTTGGCATTTGTGCGTGCTTTCTTATCCTATCCCCTACTAACGGTCTGCACTCAAGAATAACCAGGTCTGTACAGCTCTCAAATATTTTACACATTCATTTTCTAATTTATACTCAACATAAACTCTTAGGAATATATATCTACACACACATATGTCATAGAAAGTATTCAGACTATTGACAACATCAACTATAATATTAAAACCCTAACTGAAAAAAAAAAGTCTTTATATACAGTCAGATTATCTAAATTTTTCATTGAACAGTGTAATTTTGAAAATTAGGAATTTAATTCTATGCTACTTGAAAGAAAAAGCAATGTGAAAAAAATGTAACTTAACTTTTTCAATTTATTTTCCAATGAAATGTCACTTTCAAAAAAGTATAATTATACAAGTTGATAATTGTCAAAATAAAAGAAAGAACAAAGACTTTGAACACATATGAACCTTAGACACTCCCTCCACCTGGGAAGAATTAAAGAAGACCTCACAGAGAGCATGTGTAGTTCAGGAAAAATAGAATTGACTAAGGAAGAGGAAAAGAAGAAGGCATTTCTAGGCTTAGGAGTGTGAAAGGACAAGCCGTGCTCAGGCTGTGGTGAGAAATTTAGGGCTATTGTAATATAGGATGGATAATATGGAGATATTCATTTTGTCTTTTTCAGAAAGACCATTGATGGCTCGGCTTGAGCAGATAGGGTTCATTCTATGACCAGTGATTTAGAAAGAAGAGTCTATGCTCAGGGATTTACCAAAATCACCTGAGAATATTTTTAAATTCCAGAACCCTGCACCACTTCGGCTCCACCGCCCAGAAAATCAACTAAGCAGGTCTGAGATGCCAACCATTTGTTCTCATGTACTTATGGTGATTTCCATATGATTATGATGACCGTATAAATTCAGAGCCACTAAATTTGAGCCAACCATGGTAATTAAATATTTTAATTACATAATCTCATTTAAATTTTTAAAAATAATTCTTAAAGTTTTGTGCAGAATCAACAGGCAACAAAGATTTATTTGAAGGGTGCAGCTGAGAGATAAGAGACTATTAAGACTTTGTCAAGGTAGAAGGGGGTGGTGTTCTGGGAGAAAATTTGAAAATGAAGCACTGTCTACTCGGCTTGATGCGTGCACTACACGTTTTGTAAATATTTGTGTTTTTTTCTTAAGATTTTATGTATTTATTTGGGAGAGATAGTGAACATGAGCAGGGGGAAGGGCAAAGGAAGAGAGACAAGCAGACACCCCACTGTTTGAAGAGCCTTATTCGGGGCTCAATCCCAGGACCCTGAAATCATGACTTGAGCCGAAGTCAGACACTTAACCGACTGAACCACCCAGGTGCCCCTTGTGAATACTTGTTGAACTAATTCATTTTATGCCACTTTCTGATAGAGCCAATACAGTACAAATGGAGTACAAACATTGCCTCATGAATATTAATCTATAATTTGCCAAATAATGAAGATACTCTTTCTCTTGTGTTTTCCTTTACATGTAAGTTTACTTTTTCATTATTGTATTTATTCAACCACCTAACGTGTAATTTTTGAATGTCTATAATATGCCTAACAGTGCTAACTAGATACAGTGTCCATTTATAATAAAAATGGTATATTTTTTAAGGAACCATGTATTTCAGACAGGTATTTTCTCTAAATTGCTCTCCCTAATCCACTTTGCTAAGGATTTAGAAAGGTTTTTATCAAATTGCACCACCTTTCTCGAGGACAACTTAACTGGGTCGCAGAAGTAGTAACCTTACCATGTATATTTTGTATTGCTGGATGACTATAAAGCAAATATGGCAACGTTGAATGTATATATCTTTTCCAGTACAACAAATGTATACAGATATTCTTGGACTGAAAAATAACTGCTGGTATGTCATGAGGGAAATATATTGTGTAAATAACATGTTCCATCTAAGGTTCCTTTTTCAAACTTACTACCTTAATACGCAACAGCATCTCTCAATCAAATAACCTTGGGCAGTTAATAGAGGCTTGCCTTTACAAGTATTGGCAAAGAAATACNTTGGTTATCGGTGCCTTTAAACAGGCATGTTGATGGAACTGTTTGTAAACTATTTGATTTAATTGTTGTCATTTGGCATTTGTGCGTGCTTTCTTATCTTATCCCCGACTAACGGTCTGCACTCAAGAATAACCAGGTCTGTACAGCTCTCAAATATTTTACACATTCATTTTCTAATTTAAACTCAACATAAACTCTTAGGAATATATATCTACACACACATATGTCATAGAAAGTGTTCAGACTATTGACAACATCAACTATAATATTAAAACCCTAACTGAAAAAAAAAGTCTTTATATACAGTCAGATTATCTAAATTTTTCATTGAACAGTGTAATTTTGAAAATTAGGAATTTAATTCTATGCTACTTGAAAGAAAAAGCAATGTGAAAAAAATGTAACAACTTTTTCAATTTATTTTCCAATGAAATGTCACTTTCAAAAAAAGTATAATTATACAAGTTGATAATTGTCAAAATAAAAGAANCTTTTTTTTTTTTTTAAAGATTTTTTATTTATTTGACAGAGATAGAGACAGGCAGCGAGAGAGGGAACACAAGCAGGGGGAGTGGGAGAGGAAGAAGCAGGCTCATAGCAGAAGAGCCTGATGTGGGGCTCGATCCCAGAATGCCAGGATCACGCCCTGAGCCGAAGGCAGACGCTTAACCGCTGTGCCACCCAGGCGCCCCAGAAATACCTTTTTTTTTAATAAAAACTATTCTTTCTGGTTTATGTGCATTTAGTATAAAAAAGCAGAACAACAGTAAATCACTCATGGTACTAATTCCTAGGGATTATAACAAATAGTATTAGAAATAACCAAATGTAGCCCACATAAGATTTTAATTATTCCTATTTATGGATACATAATAATTAAGGAATAAAGATGCCTAATTTTATCAACATGTTATTGGTTCACATTTTACATTAATGAAATGGTAATAACAAACTTTTGTCATAAATGATGCCAGACAATATTTTTGTTTTCATGTTTGCTGTGTACTTTCCCATATTACTGCTTTCTTTGCCATAACTTTTATTACCATAACACTTCCTTGAAGAAGTTTATGTAGTATACACAGGATGTTCTATTTTAATCTCCCTAACTTTTTCATAGTGAAATATGAAATTAATTCACATTTTTACAAGGATATGTAAGTTTTAAGTTCAAAGAAGAGACAGATATAGTGCACCTGGTGTGTATCTGTTCAGCAGCAAAAAGTCAAGAATCTAAATGAATATGCCTTCAAGTCTACAAGTAAAAAATAAATCTTGTAAGCAAGAGAGACACTAAGATATTAAATTTGAAGCAGGTAACATTTTAGAACTTCAGGTGCAACACACCATTTGTAAAATTCATTTCCTATATGGTCTGTTGATAATTGTTACGCATTTTAGTTACATAGGGAATGGATTGATTCTACAGAAAGAAATATAAAATGGGCATTATTCTAGAAAATAAACAAAATAAGATGTTATAGTCATTACTGACTACAAAGAAACAAAGAAAGTTTATATCAATAGAAGAAATCAAACAATCCTTGAATATAAAACGTCCCAGTATTATTTCTGATTTTTAAAAATTGTTGATTTTGTTGAGTGGCATTTAAATTAGACTATTCTTCTTTTAATTGCAAAGGCATTGAATTGTAGAGACATTATATACAAACTTTAGAATTACAAATACAAAACTATGATTCCTTAAACTTTGAAACTCTGGTAAAAGCAACAGATCCTTCCTCCAGAAAACTGCACATACTCATCATTTAAAAACAATTTGGTGAGACTTGCAGACTAATTTTACCTACCCACAATACCCCTAGGTATTTTGGAACCTAGAATAGAAACTCCTATGGAAGTATGGGAGATTTGTTTCAACTTCCCCAATGTACAAATAGAATACTGATTCTCACTTTTATTCATTGAAGAGAATGACTTTGTGGCATAGGACTACAAATTAACAGTGAATAATCATCAGTGTAAATAAAATAAATGAAAAGCACACCCAGGCTTTAAATTTCTATTGATCTCTTCATTTATACACAGGTAAAATAGTTTTCCACCCAAGTGTATATGAAAATATTTTTTCTTCACAGTAAAAGTGTTTTAAAAATCAAGTTTGAAACAAATCATAGGTATTTATTTGTCCCTTCACTTTGGTTCTATGGACAGAATCATCTGGAAAATAACTTGGAAAGTTGACCTGCCTGGTATAGAGAAGGAAATGAAAAAAAAAAAAAAAAGACAATTAGAAGGTGTATTTTAATGCTACTCTGGGCTATTATTATTATCATTATCATTATTACCACTGCCTCTTGTTTTTTGCCTTGTAACAACTCATATTTTCTAGATCTCAATATATTTACTCACATGGCACACATATGTAAGAGATAATAGTAAATGTAGCTTTTATCTAAACTCCCTTTCTTTTTATATTTCACTTTAATTCTTCTAGGGACTATTTCCCCATGAACTCATTTGGATTACACCTATTCTCATCCGCATTCTTTTTCTCTGGGTTCAGGTTGTATGATATATGGCCCCATGGTTTGCTGTTATTCCATGTGTGTTCCTAGCAAACTTGCAACAGTTGAAAACAAGGATTATGTTTGCACTGCAGCATTTGACTTAGTTTGGGGCCCATAGCAGATATTTGTCAATAATGAATAACTTACTGATTAGGAGAGATAATTCCTTGAATTGAAAAAAAAATCAAAAACAAGTAGAAGAATCATTTCATTGAAATGTCACTCAGTATCCCAAAGACCAATAAATAAAGCTGACTAACTTAATTTCTATAAAAAGAAAATTTATTTTCTACCCAAAAATATAATCACTGTTTTCCCAAACTTCATTACAAGTTGATATGGTGCATTCTGCTTATGAGTGCAGAATTATCTTTAAAATTATCATTGGCAAGTCCGCTAATCTTCCATAGAATACTGCACTGGAATAGTACTTTAGATGTAGAAAATATGTGCTCCACAGTATGTTGTAGTTAATGTTACACATATGTAGCTTAAATTCATTTTTCTTTTTTTTTTTTTAAAGATTTTATTTATTTATGTGACAGAGAGACAGCCAGGGAGAGAGGGAACACAGCAGGGGAGTGGGAGAGGAAGAAGCAGGCTCCCAGCGGAGGAGCCTGATGTGGGGCTCGATCCCGGAACGCCGGGATCACGCCCTGAGCTGAAGGCAGACGCTTACCGACTGCGCTACCCAGGCGCCCCCATTTTTCTTAAAATGTAATGTTTAAGTATTAACAAATATATCTCTGGATTATGTTAAGATTTAAATATGTGTTGAGTTTTCTCTCCACTTTGGATTAAATACTATAATTCTGGGTATTTAATATGTATTTACAGAGTTAAAAAATGTCAACAATATTTTTTCCTAATGTGAAATAGTCAAAAGTTAGAGTAGACTGTCTATGGAAACTTTTACTAGTCTATTGAGTAACATACTTCATAATTACCTACCTTCCTGTGTGCAGAATTTGTAAAAGTTTCATATCATGTCTCTATCTTAATAACACTTTGAAAGTAAACATATTTCTATGTTCTTCAAATGTCAGTTCTATAATCTTTGGAAATTTGATATATCATTTTATTCTTAATGATTTGAAGCTTAAATATGTGTCTTGGGGCGCCTGGGTGGCACAGCGGTTGAGCGTCTGCCTTCGGCTCAGGGCGTGATCCCGGAGTTATGGGATCGAGCCCCACATCAGGCTCCTCTGATATGAGCCTGCTTCTTCCTCTCCCACTCCCCCTGCTTGTGTTCCCTCTCTCGCTGGCTGTCTCTATCTCTGTCAGATAAATAAATAAAATCTTTAAAAAAAAATATGTGTCTTTTTCTCTGCATTTTGAGAGAATGTAATACTTAATTTTTAGGCTCCAATAATTCAAAATTACTTTATCCTGATTGGCTATTTAAGAAGAATATACTTTTCNTGTGTCTTTTTCTCTGCATTTTGAGAGAATGTAACACTTAATTTTTAGGCTCCAATAATTCAAAATTACTTTATCCTGATTGGCTATTTAAGAAGAATATACTTTTCATAGAAATAGTACAAGAATATTCTTAGAAACACTGTATACAATAGCCAAAAATCCAGTAACATTGCAAGTACGTATCAACAGGGTAAAAAAAAAAATATTGTAGCTTATTAGTATAGTGGAATATTACAAATCAATGAAAATGAATCACAATTACATAAATCATAGGTGAATCTCACAAAAATATGCTAAGTAAAAGAAGCCAACATCAAAGGATGCATATTTTATTACACCATTTCAAAAAATTTAAAATGGCAAACTGATCTGTGTTTTTAGACATCAGAATAGTGGTTACTCTGGGAGGAACATAGTAACTACAAGTGAGTACAAACTAGCCTGTGGAATGGCGATAATGTTCTATTTTTTGACCCAGGTGCTGCTTATGCAGGTGTACTTATTATGTGAAATTATCATTGAGCTTTATAATATGAATTATGTACTTTTTGTACATGTACTATACTTTATTTAAAAGTTTTTTAAAAGAATATATCAGCATTTGTCTTGTGTATCATCTAAGCCTTTTATGCAATGCAATAGTGTTATATAATCATTATGTATTGATCTTAATGTATAACGAATTGACGTATTTCTACTTTCTTCAATGGAACATTCTTTTTGTATTATGACTATACTTGCCCTTTTAAAAGAATGAGCAAAAATATTAGCTGTATTCAATATATCATTAAATTACAAAATAGCTTATCAGTGATGTTAATAAATTCTTGGTCTGTTTTTATTAGTGAAGAACTCTCAGGTTTATTTTGATAGTTGAAGATATTTTTTCAGTATCAAATCTATTTTTATAAAATTCTATAAGTAGATGTTTCATCCAGAATTTTTAAAATATTGCTTGTTGCTATCTTTTAAATTATAAAACAATCAACATGAGTTTGTTTTTTTTTTTAAAGATTTTATTTATTTAACAGAGAGAGACAGCCAACGAAAGAGGGAACACAAGCAGGGGGAGTGGGAGAGGAAGAAGCAGGCTCCCAGCGGAGGAGCCTGATGTGGGGCACGATCCCAGAACGCTGGGATCACAGCCTGAGCCGAAGGCAGATGCTTAACGACTGCGCCACCCAGGCGCCCCCAACGTGAGATTTTTTTAATAAAGGTAAAAATTTGAATAGATTCTACTACTACTACATTTCATTAGAAATCAGTAAAAAGATTATTACTTTATTCCTTATAGATTAGAAACCTGACTTTTCTTTAGCCATATTTCTGTTATAAAAAACAAATGGGGCACCTGGGTGGCTCAGTTGGTTAAGTGTCTGCCTTCAGCTCAGGTCATGATCTCAGGGTCCTGGCATTGAGTCCATGTCCCTGCTCAGTGGGGAGTCTTCTCTTCCCTCTCCCCTTGCCCCTCCCCCTGCCCCCCCACCTCATGCTCTATCTCTCACTCTCTCTGTCTCCTCAAATAAATAAATAAAATCTTTAAAAAAATAAGACAAAAATAAAAAGCAAATATTGCAAAAATATATTAGGAAACTGTTCCAAGACATGACTGGAGAGTTGAATACGTTATACATACTACTTTGGCAATATAAAAATAGTCAATGACTTGTAATTAAGGATAGCTACGTGGTATTTACCAATGAAGCAGTTAATGGGCACTTCTGCAGTAGCATTATGGAGACTGCAACACGAAAATGAAGTTATCCAGTCTACTAGAATGCAGTGTACTGATTTTACCATGGATCTGGAAGAAATTGCCATAATTTCTGAAATTTAAATGTGTGTGTTGAAGGGAGAGTACACCACTTTTTTAATAATTTTTTAAAAGTATCTTCCAAAACAAAGCCACATGGCAAGTTTGGGGCACTAGATTTTGAAGATAGATATGTCCATGCCGTGCTGTTGCGTGAGATTATACTTTTCGAAAGCTACACTCATTGCATTATAGATGAGAGTGGGGGGGCGGGGAAACATGACAGAGTGTGCCATCTCTTAAACCATACTTTTCTGAGATTCTGAAGAATTTAAGACATTCTTCCTAACCTTTCTTTTAACACTAATTAAAACACTTTGCATGACTTTTTTATAGCACAGTTTTGCCTACATTATTAAGGCTCTGAAATAAGACCCTTTGTTGTGGCTTTATCATATTAGTGTGGAAGTTTCTAATTAAAGTTGGCATTCCACATTCTGTGTTGTTCCTAAGCTGTTTTACTGATTTACTTTTCCTGTATCTAAGATCAGTCATTTAGAACAGCCTTTCTCCAAAATGTAAGGAAGCCTTTCCTCTAGGCAGAAGTCTTTCCACATTTTTAACATATGCCTTCAACTTATTAAGGGTGCTGAATTAATTACTAAAAGTGCAGAATGAACACAATAAAAGTGTCTTTATTCAAATTAGGTTAAAATTTCCTACTTCATGCTAAAGTGTTTTCAGTAGAATCCATCCACACATAAAGAAATGACCTCAAAAAAAAGCAAAAAAAAAAATCTCAAAATTAAAAGGTTACTTTGAGTATAATTTAATTTATTGTTTAATCCAGGCCATATGATTCATATTCTCTCCCTCCCTCCCTCTCCTTCTCTCTCTCTCTCTCCATGTCTCTATGACTATCTCTCTCTGTCTCTCTCTCTCACTATCTTTCCTCTCTCCTCCCATCCCTACCAGGGGACTTGAAAAAAGTAAACTGTGACGATGATATTTCTGTGTCAAGGTTAAAGAGAATCACTTCAGAAATTAAAGGTGTGAGTCATATTGAGAAACTTTATAAGCAATCTCTGGAGACATGCACCAACATATTAGCTTAGTACATGGAAAAATAAATTGAAGAAGAAAAGCCCTAAAGTAATGAAGCCTGATGATATCTTTAAAGTAACTGCCATTTTTAAAAGAAAATAATTCCCTTTAACAACAAACAAAAAGAAGGTAAAAACTGGGTGTGTAGTAATCTATTACCTTCTTTATGATATTTACATGTAGGTTGTACAATGCAAACTACCACAGCAAATAACTTTAGAATTACATATATATGGGTAAAATCGTTGCAGATATATGTAGTTGTTTTGTTGTCGTTGTTTGTGGTTTTGTTTTCGTTTTTGTTTTTCTTGTAGCTAGCTTCTAGGAATTGCATTATCCAAGTATAGATTAAGAAGCCAACATATATATGTGTGTGCGTGTGTGTGTGTGTGTGTGTGTGTTTCAAGAGGCCACCACATATTAACTTGAAACTCCGACCTGTGCTTTCCCTGGTGATGTACTCAAACTTAAATTTCATAGTTATATATTAGGAACTGTTGTTTTAGTTTGGGAAGCTTCTGGTTTCTGTTTTGACTTACTTCTTTCCATGTCACTCCATGGACACCTTCTAACTTTCTTCATTCAAATTATAGCATTGTTTTTATTTCATTACTTTCACTAGCAAATGTTCAAAGGGGCAAGAGTTTTAGGTATATAAGCTATCAAAAAGCCCCATCATTTCTGTATCTCTATAATATCATTGTAAATAGTCTAGACATTTTCCTCCTGCAGAATTAGAATTGCAACAGCAACTATTGTCTGAGAGTGTGTTTAATTATGAACAAGGAAAATAACAAAATAAGATTTTAATATTTCAGGTTGTTATGGTGATATTAAAAAGCTGTATTTTATTAAGTGACATTTCTAAAACACTTTTCAATGATGTAGATTAATTGTACCCCTGGGATATTTTGGTGCAAATAAATTAGAAGTGATTGATGTTCCCACTAAACAAAATAACTATAAGGAAAATGCACTGATTTTTTGTTCTTGTTAATGAATATTTTGAAGATTAGGGGCGCCTGGGTGGCACAGCGGTTAAGCATCTGCCTTTGGCTCAGGGCGTGATCCCGGCGTTATACTATAAGGAAAATGCACTGATTTTTTGCTCTTGTTAATGAATATTTTGAAGATTAGGGGTGCCTGGGTGGCACAGCGGTTAAGCATCTGCCTTTGGCTCAGGGCGTGATCCCGGCGTTATGGGATCGAGCCCCACATCAGGCTCCTCTGCTATGAGCCTGCTTCTTCCTCTTCCCACTCCCCCTGCTTGTGTTCCCTCTCTCGCTGGCTGTCTCTATCTCTGTCAGATAAATAAATAAAAATCTTTTTAAAAAATGAATATTTTGAAGATTAATTTATGGCTGGAAATGTAGACATTGTGTAATTAGCTGGATGTTCAGTAACATGTTTTATAGTGGTGACCTATTTGCCCTGTGAATCAGGATGTAGAATGAAAAGTGACCCATGCCTGACAAGAGGTAGTGATAGTAGTTCGTCATGGCAGTTATCTGTTGCTAAAAGAGATTTCACATATTCTTTGATTTGTAAACAAGACCTATAAATTTGCTATGTGTAACATTACCAAGGACCTCTGTTATAAGTGCTGGGGAAAGGTCTATTGCTTGTAGGAGTAAAAAGACAATTATCAACTTACAAGGCTTTTTCTGCAATGAAGTTATTTACATAATGAATTTCTATGATTTAGTATTATGACTGTACCCCATCCCCTCCTTCCCCCCAAAAAAACCCAAAAATCTAACCCCTACTTTATAAATCATTTGAAATAATAAAATCAGACAAGGTCTTTAAAGCATCTTCCTCATTTCACTTGGAAATCAACACAGTTCAAGTTGATTATAGCTCATGTTTAAGAACCATCCTACACATTGCATTAAAACAACCATTTTCTATAGTTCAAAAGAAGTTTCATATCAAAAGAGAAACGCCAACAGTACTACCCCTACCCTAGTTCTTTGGAAAACCTGTTAAGACTTGTGAAGAATCAGAGGTTTTATCTTATTTGCTAGTTTACAACTTACCCTGCCAGTTTCATGAATGATGAGAACATATGAGAACCCTGGGACAGAGACAAAGAACTTTATCATTCACTGGAATTGTAGCCAGAGCATAAGTATTTTTGGTTTAGTTCCCAAGTTTCAATTCCCATAGGGTGGCATAAAAGAGCCAGGTGATACCTGTACACAACTGAGATGTATTTCAGGTGAGGAACCTTGACCCTAGAGACATAAGTCTTTATTATGCTGGATAGTAAGCATGCCTACTCTTTGCTCCAGAGGGGAACACTGTTTCTAAATTCTGTGTTTATTATACAACACTGAAAAACAGCCTGGAAGAAAAGGGCAATTAGTGTTTTGCTTGCCAGACATACAGAAATGTAACACACCCACGGAGTATTGTTTCTGAACAGAACCCATGAAGGTACAGTGTAAAGACCACCTGTTTTATTATTCCCATCATTTCACACCAACTATAGCCATGTAAGCCAATCACTTCAACAATAGGGAACTAAAAATTGAAACTTTAATCTAGAGAATAGAAGAGAAAAATTGAATGACGTGCATCCATTAATGCAATGATCATATAGTCTATGATTTAGAAAGTTTTAAATCACATTTTGATGTTTAGAGGTTAATATTTAAGAGACCTTGGTCAACTCAGAAATATTCTGATACTAATTAAGTTTTCCGTGCATATTTAGGTTCTCCTAGATGAAGAATTAAGCACAAAGGAATAAAATGACTGCAAAGTTTGTAGAAAATATGCTGCACCAGTGTTCTGCAGTTTAATATATCCCTAAATTTCTTGCCTTTATTGAATTTATGTAAATTCTCCTATCTAACATTTACTTGAGATAGATTTTTGTGATTTAATTAAAGGACTGGTATTTGCGGCAGAGAATTGGAAAGCAATATTTAGCTTTAGTAGGTAATTAGCCACTGAACTAAAGGTCTGATCATTTTTCTGATTTCAAACTAAATGAAAACACTGAACAAAACTACATAGCAGGTAAAAGATGTTTCCCATTTCAAGCTGGTAAAGTTTCTAAAGATTGTGATTTAGAAAATCTCTTCTACGTTTTGCATGGTCATTCAAAATGTAAAGTATTCAAGGCAGTTAATTCTTGAGAATCATCTTTGACAATATATAGTGATGTTTTGATTTTACTGTCTTGCAATAGCATTAGGCAAAAGAAATCCACCCTCTCCCAATAAAGCCCAAATTAAATTGTTTCTTCTGTGTACACACTGTACAGAACCTATTAATTTTGCTTAAGCTTAATTTTGAATATTACATTTTTGTGATCAATATTTCTTCCCTTTTTGACCATTAGAAAACTTAGAAAAGGTTTATGCTGTATAAAGTTTTAATCTTTAAAGTAGCTACAGAAGTATCAGCTTTTAAAAGACAACTTTGTAGTACTTATTAATATTATTCAATAAATGTAACTATTTCTTCGTACTTCATCTAAAAAGCCTTTGATTTGAATGAAGTTTAATAATCATTCTTTGAATACCTATTTCTTTCCTTCACATATTCGTAATATTCTTCTACTTTGTCCCACTGAGCATTTAGTTTGTTTTTTGAAAAGGAATTCTTCCATAATAAGCAATGTATTCTACTTTAAAAATAAAACCGCTAATTCCTAATAAGAGCAACAAGTAATGGTTCATTGTTTGCATATAACACCCAGTGCTCCATGTAATACGTGCCCTCCTTACTACCCATCACCGGGCTAACTCATCCTCCCTCCCCCCCTTCCCTCTGAAATCCTCAGTTTGTTTCCCAGAGTCCATAGTCTGTCATGGTTCTTCTCCCCCTCTGAATGCCCCCCCTTCATTTCCCCCTTCCTTCTCCTAATGTTTTCCATGCTATTCCTTATGTTCCACATATAAGTGAATCATAGAACACTACATCAAAAACTAATGATGTACTGTATGGTGACTAATATAATAAAATTTTTAAAAATAGAAAAAAACAACAACAAAGGGACAAACCCTGTTTATTCAAACTTGCCACAATAAATAATATCTCAGACAGGAAAAAAAAAAAAAAAGACCAAAAGTAATTTTCCTGGTTGTTTGGTTATAATATTTTACTTGTGATATTTCTATAATAAGTATAGCTACATTTCTTGTACACAGAGCTGACAAAATAATAGAGTGATGTAAGAATAGGCTGTGTAATATAATATAATTTATGGACTAAATTAATATGTAAAATCCATGCTAGCATTCATCTATTTGATAAAGTGTTCTCGAAGAATTTTGAGGACTTTGATAGTACAAATAAAATGCAGAGTTTAAAATTGAAAGGGCTTCTTATTTAATGAAGATCTGCACTTAGACTCCAACAACCTACTTTAAAATCCTGCCTTTGACACTTATTGTGTGAAGTTATCGAATTCTCTTAATCCTCCTTTTTTTGTCTGTAAAATGTTGTTAATAATATGCAATTTACAGGTCTTATTTGTTAAATAATTTTAATGTGTACAAGAATTTGGCACATAACGGTTGCTTCATATATATCTATTTAATATAAATTACTTTTTACTTAACTTTGAGTTTTATAAAATCATAGTATCTTTTTTAAAGTATTTATTAAATTCCAGTTATTTAAAATACAGTGTAACATTAGTTGCAGGTGTACAATATAATGATTCAACACTTTCATGCAACACCCCAGTGCTCATCACAACAAGTGCACTCCTTAATCCCCATTACCTGTTTAACCCATCCCACTACCCACCTACCTTCTGGTAACCACCAATTTGTTCTCTTTGATTAAAGGTCTGTTTCTTGGTTTGCTTCTCTCTCTCCCTTTGTTCCTTCATTTTGTTTCTTAAATTCCCCACATGAGTGAAATCATATGATATTTGTCTTTCTCAGACTGTCTTATTTCACTTAGTATAACACTCTCTAGCTTTATCCATGTCCTTGCAAATGACAAAAATTCATTATTTTTCATGGCTAAGTAATATTCCATGAGAGAGAGAGAGAGAGAGAGAGAGATATCTCATCTTCTCTTTCTTGTTGCTGTCCAGTTTTCCCACCATTTGTTGCATTTGTTGAGGAGACTGTGTTTTTCTCATTGCCTATGCTTACTTCCTGTGTCAAAGATTAATTGGCAGTATAATCATGGGTTTATTTCAGGGCATTCTATCCTGTCCTATTGATCTATGTCTCTATTTTTGTGCCAGGTCCATACTGTTTTGATTACTACAGCTCTGTAATCAAGCTCTGACATCAAGTTTGATGTCATGAATTGTGATGCTTCCAGCTTTGCTTTTTTTTTTTTTTTAATTTTTTTTAAATAAGGTTGCCCTGGTTCTTTGGGGTCTTTTGTGGTTCCATACAAATTTAGGATTGTTTGTTCTAGCTCTGTGAAAAATGATGATGATATTTTGATATGGATTGCATTAAATCTGTGGATTGCTTTGAATAGTGTAGACATTTTAACAGTTTTTGTTCTTTCAATCCATGAGCATGGAATGTCTTTCCATTTCTTCATGTCTTCAATTTCTTTCACCAATGTTTTATAGTTTTCAGAGTACAGGTCTTTCACCTCTTTAATTACGTTTATTCCTAGGTATCTTATTGTTTTCACTGCAATTATAAGTGGGATTGATTCCTTAACTTTTCTTTCTAATGCTTCATTATTGCCGTATGGAAATGCAGCAGATTTCTATACATTGATTTGGTATCCTGAGACATTACTGAAATTGTTTATTAGTTCTAGCAGTTTTTTGGCTGGAGTCATCCAGGTTTTCTCTATAGAGTATGATGTCATCTGCAGATAGTGAATGTTTTACTTCTTCCTTGCCAATTTGGATGCCTTTTATTTCTTTCTGTGGTCTGATTTCTGTGGCTAGGATTTCCAGTATTATGTTGAATGAAACTCATGACAGTGAACATCCCTGTCTTGTTCTTGACCATAGAGGAAAAGCTTTCATTTTTTTTTTCCATTTAGGATGGTATTAACTGTGGGAGCTTCATATATGACTTTTAATATGTTGAGGTATGTTCCTTCCAAACCTACTCTGCTGAGGGTTATTATCATGAGTCGATATTGTATTTTGTCAAATATTTTTTCTGCATCTCTTGAAATGATCATATGGTTCTTATCCTTTCTTTTATTTTTTAAAAAAGATTTATTTATTTTTAGGGGGGTAGGGGAAGAGGGGGAGAGAGAGAATCTCAAGCACATTCCCTGCTTGGCACAGAGTCCAACACCAGGATTTATCCCAGGACCCTGACATCATCACTTGAACTGAAATTAAGAGTTGGATGCTTAACTGAGAGACACCCAGGTGCCCCATCCTTTTTTTTTTTAATTAATGTGATATATCATGTTGATTGATTTGAGACTTCTGAACCATGCTTGCAGGAATAAATCTCACTTGATTGTGTTGAATATTTTTTTTAATGTTTTGTTAGACTCAGTTTGCTACTATTTTGTTGAGGTTTTTTGCATCTAGGATCATCAGAGATACTGGCCTGTAGTTCTGTGTGTGTGTGTGTGTGTGTGTGTGTGTGTGTGTGTGTGTGTGTTGTGTGTGATGTCTTTATCTCATTGAATGAATTTGGAAGTTTTCTAGTTTGTCCAACATGAGTATTGCTACTCCAACTTTTTTTTTGGCATATATTTGCATGATAAATATTTATCCATCCCCTCACTTTCAATTTGCATGTTTCTTTAGGTAAAATGAGTCTCCTATGGTCAGCATATTTAGGTAAAATGAGTCTCCTGTGGTCAGCATATAGATTTTTTTAATTTGTTTGTTTGTTTTTCTATCTATTCTGACACTCCATGTCTTTTGCTTGGAGCATTTAGTCCATTTACATTATTGGTAGATATGTATTGATCAAGTTGTATTCATTGCCATTTTATTACTTGTTTGTGATTGTTTCTGAAGATTTTCTCTTTCTTTTATTTCTTTCATATTTTGCCCATTTTCTTTGGTGATATATTTAGATTCTTTCTATTTATTCTTTGCATTTTTATTAGGGGTTTTTGATACATGGCTAGCATTAGGTTTGTATATAACCTCTTGTGCATATAGCAGTCTATATTAAGTTGATGGTCATTTAAGTTTGAAACCATTCTTTCTCCTCTCCTCCCGACATTTAAGGTATATGTTATATATTTTATATCCTTTTTTGAGTTCCTTGACTGATTTTTTTACAGAAGTATTCATTTTTACTGCTTTTATGTTTCCTGCCTTTATACTGTCACTTTTATTCTCTCCTTTCCAGTTAAAGAGTTCCCTTTAATAATTCTGACAGGGCTGAATTAGTGATCATGAACTCCTTTAGGTTTTGTTTATCTGGGAAACTGTTTATCTGTCCTTCTATTCTGAATGATAGCCTTGCTGAATAGAGTTTTCTTGGCTGCAGATTTCTTCCCATTCAGCATAGTGAATAGATCATCCCACTCCCTCTGGCTTGCCAAATTTCTATTGAAAAATCTCCAGCTAATCTCATGGGTTTCCCCTTGTAAGTTACTGACTTCCTTTGTCTTGTTTTTAAGATTTTTTCTTTAATAGTGTATTTTTAAAATTTAATTACCATGTGTCTTAGTATGGGCCTGCTTTTGTTGATTTTGTTGGGAGTTCTCTGTGCCTCCAGGATCTGGGTATCTGTTACCTTCCCCAAATTAAGAAAGTTTTCAGCTATTATTTCTTCAAATAAATTTTCTGCCTTCCTTTCTTTCTGTTCTTCTTCTGGGACTCCTATGATACAAATGTTATTATGTTTGATGAAGTCACTGAATTCCCTAAGTCTATTCTCATTTTGCATCATTCTTCTTTCTCTCTTTTATTCAATTTCATTGCTTTCCATTACTTCGTCTTCTAGGAAATTAATTATTCTTCTGCTTCTTCCAGCCTGCTGTTTATTGCAACAAGCATGTTTCTAATCTCATTTATTATATTCTTCATCTCTGATTGATTCTTTTACAACTCTTTTATCACTGTGGTAAGAGTATCATTGATGTCTTCCATTCTTTCCTCAAGTCCAGTAAGTGTGCTTATGATTGTTCCTTTAAATCCTCCATCAGGCATGTTATTTATATCTGTTTCACTTACATCTCTGGCCATGCCTTATCTTATTTTTCATTTGGGATAAGTTCCTCTGTCTTCTCATCTTGTCTAAGTCTCTGCCTTCTTCTGTGTGTTAGACAAGCCAGGTTTGTCTCCTGCTCCTGAAAGTAATGGCCTAATGAAGAAGAGGTCCTACAGTGACCAGAGCCTGCTGCTTTGGGCAGTGTCACCAGTGTGTGCTGCGTATACTCTGTTGTTGTGCTCTGGCTGTTCTATCCTTCAGGCCAGATATCTGCAGAGACTCTGCTTGTGGGCAGTGTTTGGTCCTTGGCCTGAGTATGGTGTGTTTTAACTCAGTGTGCTGTGGTCTGCTTGTGAAATGAGACTTGCCACCACTTCCCCAGGATTGTGGCCCTGCATAGCTCTCTGGTCAGGAGACATGGTGTGGGCAGGGGTTTGTGATGCTCTTCTGGGGGAGGGCTCTGCTGCACTGGAACTGAGATAAGCCTGACTGAGAAGGGCAGTTCTACCAGAGCTCATGGGGGGTGGAGCTTAGTGTAAGCAAGTTAGACAGCCAGTGTTTGTGCTGTGCTGCTTCTAGCAAATGGGTCTATATTTATGCTAAGTGGAGGGGGTAGGAGACAGCACTGGCCAGCTCCTCTGTTCCTGGAGAGATATCTCCATGAACACTGTCTCCCAAAGATGTGCTCCAAGAAGAGCAAATAATCTCCCTACTGTGTGACCCAGTTATTACTCAGATCACTGTTTCCACATTGTCTGTCCCCAGGTTGTTTGCCTGACTTCTCTCTAAGAGCAATTCAGTGTCCTCCGAGCTCTTTCCCAGCCAAGCCCACTGACTTTTAAAACTCCAAGCTTTAAGTTTTGCTGCTTGCAAGAATTCATAAAATTTAGCCCCTCTCATTTTCCAAGCCAGTGTCTTTTGGGAAACATTCCCCTTCTGTGTTCCCCTGTGTGCTCCGCTCTCTGTATCGTCCTTCTCCACAATCACAGCCCTCTCCCCTCCACAGGAGCCAAGATCCATTTCTCCCCTAATTGATGTCTCCACATGTCTTACCATCTTTGGAGTGGCCCCTTCTGTCCCTTTAGTTGTAGAGTTTGTTCTGTTAGTCTACTGATCAATTTCTGGGGTATTAAGATGAGTTCATAATTATCTAATTGTATTCATGGGACAAGGTAAATCTGGAGTCCTACTCTGCCAATATTTTCCTGTCTCTCTAGAATCATAGTATCTTAATTGTGAAATGAACTATTGTGTTCTGGTCTAACTCAGTAATTCTGCTAAGAATCAAAAAGCCCAAAGATAACAAAGGATGTTAAAGAAAGAGAACTCTTGTGCAATATTAGTGGGAATGTAATTTGATACAGCCATTATGGAAAATGGTGTGTAGGTTCTTCAAAAATTTAAATATAACTAGTATATGATCCAGCACTGCACTTTTAGATATATATCCAGTGGAAATGAAATTAAGATCTTGTAGAGATATCTGCACCCCCATGTTCATTGCAGCATTATTCACAATAGCTAAGATATAAACAACCTATGTGTCTATCAATGGATCAATGGATAAAGAAAATGTGAGATACGTATAATGGAATATATGTATTCCATGAATAAATCTGGAGAACATTAGGCTAAGTGAAATAAGCCAAATTTAGAAAGACATATATTGAGTGATCTCACTTACATGTGGAATCAAAAACAGTCTAACTCACAAAAGCACAGAGTAGCATGGTGATTGCCAGGGAATGGGGAGTGAAGAAATGGGAGAGATGTTGGTCAAAAGCTCCAAAGTTTGTTATGCAGAATTAATAAGTTCTGGAGTCTAATGTACAGCATAGTAACTGTAGTTAATAATCCTGAGTTGTACATTTGGGGATCTTCAGTGTTCTCAAAACACACACACACAAGTACACACACAATTGTAACTATTGAGGTAATGGATAATTAGCTGGATAGTGGTAATCATTTAACAAGTTAAACATGTATCAAAATATCATGCTGCATCCCTTAAATATATATAATTTTATTTGCCTGTTATACATCAATAAAGCTGGCAATTTTTTAAGAAAAGAGTATTGTTTGTTCATTTCAGTTCAAATCTGACTTACATAATCTTTTAGGTAGTATAAGATATTATGAGAAGTTTCATTTTATATATATGAAGCACATTGACCACTATAATTCTTTACACACTCTATGAAAAAGAGAGAAATACATTTGAATATCAGAGGCTATATCAGAACTATTTCCAAGAAGTTGATAGGATATAAGACTTCAAAGATTCAGTTTTGTGGTCAAGAATAAGTGATTTGGATGCTTAAGAAATAAGCCTTCCATGAGACTAGAACATAGAGTTGAGGCTGAATAACTGTAATTTTCCAAGTTTATTTCTATTTATTAGAAAGTTTCATAGTAGTTCCATAACATTTCCCTCCACTAGTCTCTTTTTAAAATGCTACTGAACTTCTGACTAAAATTTAGAATAATTTGGTCCATTGGGCACTACAGCAAACAAATACAAGCTATTTTTTTTCCTTTCTCTTCCTTGCCATTTTCTAAGTATTTTATCTTCAGTTATGCTTTAAAAGGCCAATGTTTTCTCAGAAATAGAGTGTTGTGTATCATTTTAGACTGACTTTGTAGGTAAGAGGTAGATAGTTCTGAAATTAAGAGGGCAATGATTTACAATATTTTAAAGGCAGTGTCTGTCTACTCTCTACAGAATGTCATACAAATGTATACTTAGCATGCATTAAAAAATGATGGCTGTATGTTTACACAGCAAGTTTGTAAATTTTTATTTTAGTATTTGTAAAGAATGAGTCGATAGTGATTTTATTTTTTTAATAAATGTTGAAACCTGAAATGCTTTTTCGTACTTAAGAAACTTAAATGAGAACTACTGGGAGAAAATATTTTTATTGAAATATGTAACACAAAGGAAATGTACTTTTTAAATTATAAAATGCATTTTTCTCTCTCATTCAGTTTCTTCCAATTGTGACTTTTATTTTGTGATCTTCACAAATGAATCATTATGAAACACTTTTGACACAAATATGTTTGCATAATAGTTCGAGTAATTAGTAACTAAGTGAGGCTTCATTGCCTTACAAATTGAGTAACATTTGTATAGTTTAAAAATGGAAATATTTTGCACTAAGGCATCAATTGAGATTTGTTTATAAATATGAGTCATGCCATTAATTATGCTGTCCTTTACAATAGAGTTAAAGGTCATTTTAAAGTTATATTATTTCTAGGGATTTGTGATATGAAAAAAACACAAGTGATAATCTACTTATTAGGTCTTCTTTGATTCCTTTTGCAATATTTTATAGTTTTCACTGCACAAGTTTTGCACCTCATGATTAAATTTATTCTTACGTGGTTTGTGTTTCATGCTCTTATACATGAAATTATTTTCTTATTGGCTATTGATTGCAGGGGTATAGAAATAAAGCTGATTTTTGTGTTTTGATCTTTCATTCTGTGATTTTTCTGACTTTGTTTATTACTAATAATAATTTTTTGGATATTTTATAATTTCCTATATGCAGTATCACGTCGTCTGTGAATGGAGATAGCTTTACTTCCCTTTCCAGTCTGATGCCTTTTATTTATCTTTTGCCTGGTTACTCTAGCTAGACCTTCCAGTACAATGTTAAATCACAGGGGCAGAAGTCAAAAATTTTGTCTTGTTCCTCAACTAAAGGAAAAGTTTTCAATCTTTCACCATTAAGTGATGGTGGCTGTGTGTTTTCCATAAATGCCCTTAATCATGTTGAGGGGTTTCCCTTCCAGTCTTAAATTTCTTAGCGTTTTATGATGAAAAAATTTTAGGTTTATCAAACACCTTTTCTGTATCAATCGGAAAGAAATTCTGTTTTATTTTTCCCTTCATTTTATTAATGTGGTACTACATTGATATATTTTTATATGTAAAGCACCTTTGCATTGCTGGGATAAAGCCCGCGTTATCATGGTTTATAATTCTTTTAATATGTTGCTGCATTCAGTTTACCAGTAATTTGTGAGGCTTCATAAGTTTAGTGGGTTTTCTATTGGAAATTTTCTTATTAATGACATAAACCTTCTTTGCTGTCAATTTCTCTGGTGGTGTTTCCCAGGAATTTCAAAAGAATAAATAATCTTTCTTTTGCATGAAGTGAACCCTTTGGATTATTTTTCATAAGAGAATTAAGTATTTTTCCATTACTTCCTACTAGTTCTATTTCCAAATCTTTTTTAAATTGAGTGGCTAATGTACAATGTAATAATCATCCCAGTTTTGGTGTCAAGAGTAGTGGAAGGAATATTATCAATCTTTCTGATACTATAATCCATTTTATTTTTTTTATCTATATTAGTGCATAAATTTTGACAGTTGCTTTATTTATAAATTGGTATTTTTTTTTCTCCAAGTGATTAAACTAATCAGAATATGTAACATACAAAACCTACCCTTAGGATTTTACAGTCAATTTAAAGCTTCTGATGCACTGATTATAAAACACTTATACAGGAGACCCACAGTCCTAAAAAATTTCTCTTCAAAAGATGTCATATCTGCCTCTCTATAGACTATATTAAACCTATGAATAATTGTTTTTGTTTCAATTGATTCTTCAGTCTCACTAATCAATCGGGACTAGTTGAAAATTTTTCATATATCTAAACTTGAAATTATAGTTTAACTTTTCCTGTTAAGTCCTTTATTCATTAAACATGTGTTCTACTTTTATTCTATTGCTGGTTTGCATCCTTCAGTAATTAACTATGTGATGATGCATGTGGTATATAATTTTGAGTTCTTGCATATATGAACATCACTTTATTCTACCCTCTCCCTTGATTTATAGTTGTATGGGTTGGGAGTAATTTCTTCTCAGTACTTCAAAAGCATTGTCTGTTGTTTCATAGACTCCAACATTACTTACGAGAATACCAACCATGTTAGGTTCATAAAAGGCCTGTTCCCCCCTCCCACCCCTGCCCAGTGGAAAAAGTTTAGGATAAACGCAGTAATTTTCGTAAATCTCAGTAAAGATTTACAAAGTAATTGCTAGTTATTTGTATTTTAAAATTATTATTATTTATTGAGCTATACAGTCATGAATACTGTAATTCTTCAGCTCTGAGAAATCGCGTTCTATTTTTTCCTAATAATGTTTATCTTTCATTTTCTCTAATCCAGTAAGCTAAAAAAAACATACTAATAGTCATAGGGATTTTTTACTAAGGAGCATTAAGATTCATGCTAGCTGCTCCATTTTGAAAGAATCCTTTTTGTTTTGTTTTGCTTTGCTTTGCTTTGAAAGAGAGGATCTGAACTTTCTTTCTGAATATATCCTCAGGATTTCACTTTCTTCTCAAATAGCTTATCCAAGTATTTTCCTTAACACTTTCTTTCCAGAACGGAAGTCTAGTGACAGGTGTGTTATATAAGTTGTTTGTTAATCATTTCATTAAAAATTCCAATGTTTCGTTTGTACTACTATGTAAATTCTATTATGTAGTATTCAATAATATCGAGTGTACCTGGTTGTATCCAACAGTTAATACTTTCTCGTCTCCAATACATTGACTGCTATATGTAACAGAAAGACCACTGGTGAGGTAGACATAGAAAATCCCACAACTTTCTACACTTTCATGCTGTAATTTGCAAAATTTAGCATCCATCAAAATCACCTGAAAGATTTGACTTGGTGATACACACATTGCTGGGTCACATCCCATAATTTTTTTATTCAATAAGTTTGTATGGAACCCAATAATTTTCATTTCTCTTAAGCTCTGATTCTGATAGGGTTGATCTGGGAACTATAATGAAAACCATTGCCTAAAGAATTACTATTCCATTAAAACATAATATAGCTCAAAAGTCCTGAATAGGAGAGCCAAAATGTAGAGAAACTCCAAATATGGTAATAGTTTTTTGAAAGCATTACTTTATATAATTGTGATATGTTAATATATTCTATAGGTATTAAGCAGCAGAGAAAGATGTTTGAGTAGTACGTATTGTGTGTATTTATGTGATCAGTGGTTTTATACTCTGGTAAAATGAGTCAAAGTGCACATAAGCATTAATTCCAGCTAATTATTGAAATACTATGGAACTATACAACACAGAAATTAAAATGGACCTCATCCTTTTTGTCAGCATTTTTTGGTTTCTACATATAAACCAAAAATTTATGATTTTTTATGTACTAATACAAAATAGGTATATATTAAAGATAATATTTTCACAAAGTGAAGCTGCAATTATAAAGTATATAACAATGGCTGAAATAAAATCAGAACTGCTAGTGTTCCATTCTGTAGAGCAATAACACGAATGTTCCCTATGGAATAGTAAAGCTACATTATGAAAGAATATTTACTATTAAAAAGAGAACGTACAAAGTTTCAGATTTACATTTGTTCAACAACTGAATGTGTCTCATAATTTAACTTCTAAGATAAGTTAGATGGCATGAACAAATGTCTGCTTTCTGAGAATAGATTTGAATAAGAAACTGCTTCATGAGCATAAATAGCTTTTAGATATCCTTCAGTGTGTGTGTGTGTGTGTGATGTAGTTAATACAGAACATTTAAAATGTTATTAATACCAAAAAAACTGCATTAGAAAGGCTGCCTTTCACATCATATTTATCAACAAGCTTTTGTAATTTTATCTGATGANATGTAGTTAATACAGAACATTTAAAATGTTATTAATACAAAAAAAAACTGCATTAGAAAGGCTGCCTTTCACATCATATTTATCAACAAGCTTTTGTAATTTTATCTGATGAGCTATATTTTTGGTTGATTACCTCCAGTGTGATAATAAAATGAAGCTCACGCTCTTTGTTCAGTTTAATTACCTTTTTTAAAAAATCATTTAACATTATATTATCAGCATTTTTCCATGCCATCAAACATGCTTCTAAAACATGATTTTTTAATGCCCAAACAATATCACACCATATAAATGTGGCATAAATTAAGCATGTTTCTCTATTGTTGGGAATTTCCTTAAAATTGTTTCCTGAGAGTGGAGTTGCTGAGTTAGTGTATATATACATTTATGACTTAGTAAATTTTTTGCAAGGAAAAAAATGCAACAGACTAATACCCCTATCTACAGTGAAAATGCATGTTTTATAACACTTTTGTAAATAAATACTGCCTGCTATCGTTTGATTTTATATTTGTTAGGTAAATTATCACAGTAGTTTTAATATGTCATAGTAGTTTTAATTTGCATTTTTGTAGCTTTATATGTGGTAGACCATTTTTAATATGGCTTTAGGCTAATTGTTTTCTTCTTCAATTTAAAATACAGCTATGGTTATAGTGAGTATCATCTATTATGTAAAAGGAGGAAAAGAACTACTAAGACTCTGGAAATATTACTTTTATATTCTTTTCCTATTTTAAATCTGGAAGTCTAATATTCATATGTATGAATGCTATAGCTGATTTTAGTATATGAGGTATATGATTTATATGAGGATTACAGATGTTTCCTTTCTCTCTTATTTTTTTCCTTTTTCCTATCTACTTTTCATGCACTAAAGAATGGTTTATTTAAACTTGCTTGTCAAACCCAGAATCAGTGTGTAGATTCATGTTTTAAGAAAAACTACCATTCCTATGTAGTCCAAATGTGAGATATGCATGATATATTGCATAGAATTGCCTAATTTTTTAGGTTATAGAACATGATAAACTATATGAGCGTATTTCTTTGCTTGACAGTTTCCCAAATCAAAATCTTTTCATTTGCAAATTGAAGCATGATGAATTAATAAAACCTTTGAGAATACAAAGGGCAATATCACATGAGAATAAAATCTGCAGCATCTAACCTTCAGATGTATTGTGTCACTTATTCTAGATGTCTGTGAATCAGCTGTAAAGTGAGTGACTTAATTTTCTAATCTGGCATTAATGAGATTATATTTATATGTATGTTTTTCTGGAAATAAACACATTCATTCCAACCAACTCCTTATTAAATGTGATTTGTGTGTTTATGTGTATGTTTGTGTGAGGTGATTTGTTTTTTCTCAGTCAGGTAACAGTATCAGTCCTATGAGCGTGTAACAATATAAGACCATGGAAAAGGTTCTAAAGGCATCATTATTATACAGTTAGACAAAGGAAATTGTGTGTGTCTGTGTATGTGTGTCTGTGTGTCTCAGAGAGAGAGAGAGAGAGAGAAGGAAAGAGTATTTGTGGAGTAAGTTTTAAATCTTTTGGATAGGATAGATTAAAATAGAGCTAATTTCTGAATTTATAATTATTGAATATTCATCTAAGAATTAAGGAGAAATTTTAAAATGAACATAACATTTTAGAAAATAATTATTGAATAAGAAGCTAAAATAGCCTTTACAACTTCAGAGGTGACTGAAATTTAGTTTATGATTGGCTTTCTTCCAACAGTAGAATTGGCAGAGTTCAGATAGGGAGCTAAATGCGACTCTGCTGTGATAAGAAATGGAGGAAAAATATCAAAGTAATTGCTTTAGCAATGATCTTGTTTGGAAGTGATGGATTATTTCAGGTAGAATCTGGTCACCTTTCTTACCCGGACACTCTTCCGAGCACTCTATGAGGTCAAATATCTCTGTCTAGGGAGGTAGATACTGTTTAGAAACCAGCTACCATCCCATATATTGCAATCGAACTGATGTTGGTATAGTCGTGCACCAAGGCTTATTTTTCTCTGTGTCCATGAGCATGAGGTGAAGAGGAACTATCTCTTAAAGATTTTTCTATCTGACACTCTTCAGGATCTAATGAGATCAGTCAGCTGCAGATAAACATCCTTGTGCCGAACCTGCAATTGGCCATCTCCCTCAGCTAATCCATTTGTCTTTAGCTGTTCTCACAAAGGGATGGCAGTGTATGTTTAGGGCGAAAGAAATGCCTATTTTTATATGACTATTTGAGAAGGGAAACAAGACAAGTCAATAAAGATGTAGCAAAGTTTGGCTTTTGGATTTGTCCTCTTTTGCTCCTCTGACCAGCTGCACATGTTTGGGAAACTAATCATTTATTTTGACAGACTTAGTCTGCATCACACCTTCTACTGAGTTTTCTGAAAAAGCAAAAAGTGTTTTGTCCTCTGGCATTCACACACCAGGTGGTCTAATTTTTGCCTGTTGGCTCACAATAGGTGTTTGGAGGTTTTCTCCCTGACCCGAATCGATTCTCCAACTGACAGAGCAAAGTAAATCTTGGACAAAAACAACAAAGAATATGTTTCCACTAGCAAGGTCAGTGTAAATTATGGAGGATTTATGTACTAAGTGATGAATCCTATGAGTGTTTTTGTTGGAATAGAAATATCAAAATATCAAGGCATGTTGACTTAGACAGATACATGATTTTTTCAGTCCAGTTACAGTTATTAGTTAATATTACTTCATTCCCCTGATGCTTTGTTAGTTGTTCAACTAGGACTTTGGCAGTTTTCCTGTTCCAGTCCCAGAAGAAACAGGGCTGGTCACAGACAATTCTTCATAGCATGCTTCCTCTGACAGTGGTACCAAACAAGTATGGCAGTAGGATTTATTTGCCCCCCTTAATAACTGGCCTCAAAAGTTGGTCCTTCATTTTGGCTCTCCTTTCCATTATTTTTATAAACCTTTGAAAATGTACTTAAGTTTTTAATATTGACGTCATTGGAAGTAACATATACTAGAAAAACATTCCTCTCTGGGTAAATTTGCCTAGTTTCTTTCTTTTTTTATAATGACACCTTATTGTATTTCAATTATGTGATGCTCTTATGTTCCCCTGTTTTGAGAATTACTTGGCAACTCCGTATGAGTCATTTATATTGATCATGGTTTTATAGATTTTGTTCCTACTCACTTTCAATATTTTCCTTTCCTATCATACAAACCTAAAGATTTTTTTCTCTATTCTTCTGAAATGAACTCTTTAACTCTTTAATCCATTTTTTCTGGAGGCTACCAAGTTTTCTGACATCTTTTTGTAGATAAGAACTAGAACCACACTATTAAATGTACATATCTATGGTCTAGGATTTTACCAATGTGTAGGTAAGTTAATGTTTTTTGGTATTTTCAATACTCTTAATTATTCACATGGTTTTCATCACTACAACAGAATTATCATTATGCTTTCTAACTCTTAGATGTCTAAGCTTATTGAATGAAAGTAAAGTTACAGCTATTGATTTTACGGTATGCCATATAAAATACTTCTCCAAAAATTAAGAATAGAAAATTTTATTTTATCTTTTAAATAAATAATGCTTTCAGATGTTCACATTTTAAAAAGCATAAAGCCCAGTGATTAGATTTCTGCCCACTACTGTGGTCCATCCACCCATTTCGTTTTCTAGAGATACGTTATAGATGCACAAGCACATCTTATTTTTCTATCCTTTTCTATTCAAATTTCTTTATGCTTCATATATTATTCTGAAGCTTGTTTCATGTACTTAGTATGTTTTCGATAACACTTTTTTTTTTATTCTTGAAGAGCTCCGTATTCTTATTATGGTTGCATATCATTCCATTGCATGTAATTTATTAAGGTTTACCCAATCTTTTTCTATTGGAAAAAAAAAATCAGTGAAATGTTGTTCCAAGCCTTATCTGGCATTTCTGTAATGTTTCATCATAAACTTGAAATTCTTTATGTTCAAAAAACAAGAATGTTATTGACATTTTATTGAAAATCATTAATAGATTAATTTAGAGAAATTTTATATCTTATGAATTTGTTCAAGTCCAGGAGGAGGGTACAACTTGCTATCCATTAAGGTCTTTTTTGTTTTTAACATTTCAACTTTTTCTGGTGTAGACACTGAAACTTTAAATTAAATCAAAGTTGATTGTTAGGCATTTTAGTATACCCTTTGCAATTATTGTTGGTATTGCTATTTTAATTGTTTTGCTATAAAAATCCTAATCGCTTTTTATATTTTATGAAAATTACAGTTTGCCATGTATTAATCTTGCACCCTACAAGCTTACTTATTGTAGAGAGTAGGTTTTTAGTGATACCCTGTGGTTTGTACGTTATGAGCACATCATTTATGAATAATGCTATTACCTCCCATTTACCAATCTTCTTAATTCTAATGTTACTTTTCTTTTTTTATTATTTTTTAAAGATTTTATTTATTTACTTGAGAGTGGGAGAGAGAAAAAGCGAGAGACAAGCAGGGGGAGTGGGAGAGGGAGAAGCAGGCTCCCCACTGAGTAGGGAGCCTGACGCAGGGCTCTATCCCAGGACCCTGGGATTATGACCTGAGCCGAAGGCAGGTGCTTAACCGACTGAGCCATCCAGGCACCCCTCTAATGTCACTTTGTAATTGGCTACTGGCTTTAGAAAAATATGAATTCATAGTGGTTAAGATACTTATTTGTTCCTGTTTGGAGGAGAATTTTTTCTAGCATTTACCCACTAATTATAATGTTGACTTTTAGGCTGAGACAGATTTATTTTTTATTTTAATGAAATATCCATCTAATCTTATTTTATTCACCAATTTAATCAAGAAGAGTATTGGGGGGCCTGGGTGGCTCAGTCGTTAAGATTCTGCCTTCTGCTTGGGTCATGATCCCAGGGTTCTGGGATAGAGCCCCACATCGTGCTCCCTGGTCTGTGGCGAGCCTGCTTCTTCCTCTCCCACTCACCCTGCTTTCGTTTGCTCTCTCACTGGCTGTCTCTCTCTCTGTCAAACAAATAAAATAAAATCTTTAAAAAAAAAGAATATTAATTTTTGGTGGACGGTTTTATAATTTGAAGAGATGGCCATATTTGTCTGTTTTTTATATGATGAGTTATATCAATCAATTTTCTACTACCTTTTTGGAATGAACTCCATTTGTTTATTCACTTAATGAGTTTCTGACTTCTGTTTATCGGTATTGATTTGGGATTTTTTAATATACCCATAATTTAGAAACCTTATTATTTATCTTTATGTGTATTTTTTTATCAGTTGAAGGTATCATTGTTATGCCTGCTTAATACAAATATTTTGGTGAATAAAAATAAATTAAAAGATCCTATAATATAACTTTTTAAAGCAGTTCAATTAGCATTAAAATTTTCTCTTTATTAAACTTTTAGTTGAATTCTCCTTTGGAAATTCATGGTCCTGATCAATTATGGCTATTGTTTTGAAGGTGGGGCTGTAAAGGGGAGTAATCTCTAACAACATTTGCTTTTTCTTCTGTGGTAATTAATGTTTAACATTTTCTGTGTGTCTTAGAGTTCCATTTTTCTATATATGTCCTACTTCATCGAAGTTTTCAAATGTGTCTATGTAGAGTACAGAGCATATTTTACGGTGTTCACGATATTTTTCTGTGTACTTACTTCCTCATTACTATTTTTTAATTGAGATATAATTGACATATAACATTATATTAGCTTCAGGTGTACAACATAATGATTCAATATTTGTATATAATGAGAAATAATCACCACAATAAGTCTAGTTACTATCTATCATTACACATAGTTACATTTTTTTTCTTTTTTCCCTACAGTTTCTCATTGCTCTTTCTTATTTTATTTGTGCTTCCCTTATATTTTTATTAAGTTGGGTATCAGTTATGTGGAATTTTATAGGAGTTTATTTTTTAAAAACTAGCCTTGAATTTGTTAATTTTATAAGTTTTCTGATTTCTAATTCATCAATATTTGCTTTCATCTTTATTAATTAATTTATTTTATCTTTCATTTGTCCTTCTTTCTCATTTTTTTGAGTAGGCGGCATAATTTCTTTATTTTTATTTTTCTTATCAATGTACATAGTTAAGGCTCCTTCATCTCAGAGCACTGCACTAGCTGTACCCTATAGGTTCTGCTATGTGATGCTTGCATTGCTATTTTGTTGTCATTACCTGGAGAGTCTGCAGCATCTATTTTGATTTTCTCTTTGAAGAATTATCTTAGAGTAATTTTTTTAATGATTTTTTTTTATTATATTATGTTGGTCACCATACAGTACATTCCTGGATTCCGATGCAAAGTTCGATGCTTCATTAGTTGCGTATAACACCCAGNGTTTTTTGTAGCCTTATATATGGTCATTTTTGTGATGAGTTCATGGGATCCTTGACAAGAAAACATTTTCATTTTTATATATTACATATCATAAATTATGCCATAAATTTTGTGACTTCATTTATATTCTTTATATTCTCACTTGCATAAGTATAAACACTTATATTTTATATACTTTTATCAACTTTATCTGTCATGCACTTCCTCTTCCACCCAATTCTTTATTCATAGGTCACTTAAAAATCATAAAACTTATTATTCTGTATTTTTTTCTTGAACCTCTTAAAATTTGTGCTTTTAGAGCTTTATTGTGTCTTGCACATTTTTCAGTAAAACTGTACTTTTTGCTTCATTTAATATTGTTATGTTAAAAATTATTTGTATTAATATTATAAAGCCTTTCTTTTCTATTTGACTTTGTCCATTCTTTCATTTTTAACCTTTCTTAGCAGTTTGTTTTTAGCTATATGCTTTTTATATATCACAGACTTTTGTTTTACTTTATGATCCATTTAAGGTTTCATTTTTATTTTAATAGATTTACTGATTTATATATCTTTATGGGGCAGATATGCTTCTGGAAATGAGATATTGTTTTAAAACAATATTTCCTAGGTTTTGTGTTCTTCTGACTTTCAGAACAGTTAACATACCTCTCTCAATTGCTTTATTCCTCTTTCTTAAACATGTTCAGAAATTATAATACAAACGTGAATGATTTTAGATTATTATTGTAACTCAGATTGTTTATGCATAAATGGATTCTATTTGTGTTTCTTGACTCTGTAATCATTTCTTTTTTCTGCTTCTACAAGAAAGGTCCATAGTCTTGTATAGTTTTATTAAGAGGTATTTGCAGCTTTCTTGAAGAAAATTGCTGGTAATTATGAAATCAATGATGGCAAAGTAACTCGATATATGTAACTCAGTTGTATAGCTCAATGTATGATACAATTTTTGAACAAGTCAAGAAGGGATCTCTCCCTCCCGTGCCCATTTTGGACTCCTCATGTTTCAGGCTGTTTTTGCCATTGTGTTTTATTTCCTAATCTGTAAATCCCGTACTTGAGTCTATCCCTTTTCTAGGGCTGCTGTAACAAAGTATCACAGACTAGGTAGCTTGAAACAACAAAAACTTAATATCTCATAGTTCTAGAAGTTAAAAGTAAAAAAAGAAAAAAAAATCAGTTAGACTATACTCCCTCTGAAACCAAAGGAGAGAATCTTTCTTTCCCTCTTCATAGTTTCTACTGGTGGCCATCAATCCTTGGCCTTCCTTGGCTTTCAACTGTATCACTCCCAATCCCTGACCCTGTTGTCATATGGGAAACTACTCATATTGGATCAGGGCCCAGTCTAATGATCTCATCTTCACTTGATCACATCTGCAAATTTCTTACATATAAGGTCACATTCACAGGTACTGGGAGTCATGATTTCAACCTTTTGGGGGGGGGTGGAGAAACAATTCAAACCATAGCATTTACTAATAGAGTGTAACCCCAATGCTTCAGTAATCTTACAGAAATGATGTCCCAAAGTAAGCTCTGCTTTCTAGAGTTAAATTGTATATACGTATATATTATAACATTTACATAAAACTTTCATGTAATATATAAATATATCTTTAGATTGTGGTCTACTATAAATGTTATTGTTTTCACCATTAGAAAATTCAGTAAAGAAATTTTTGAAAATTTCATTGAAATTGTGTTGAACTTATCTATGATCTCATTATTTTTGTCTGTTGCATAAATTGGAAAAGAAGTATTTTTTGTACTATATTTTTTCTTTATTCATGATGGGTATAGTTAAGCAGTCATTAGTTGATGTGATTCATTTTATTGCATTTAATAGAAATTACTGACCAGAATTATTGCTCAAGTCTGTCATCAGGGAACAAATCTTAGCAAACAAATCTAACAGGAATCAATATGATGACTCATTAGTAATGAGCTATCACCAAGACTCCCAAATAGCTGAAGACGTCACACCATATTGTTTCATTCAAACCAGATGTCAATAGTAAAATTAACTTCCAGAAATTGACACAGGAATGTATTCTATTTTTATATCAGGGTTTTTCAGGTTTTAAATATTTAAAATAATTTATGTCCTTTGTTTTTCCTCCTATCATTTGTTTTTAAAATTTTTTTTAACTTCTTGAAGATTCTGATTCTTAGAAATTTTATAAAGTCTGTTCCTAAACATATTGACTATATTTTATGTCCTATACTCTCACTTGTCCTATAATGTAATATTTTAAGTTTCCTTATGAATTCAAGTTCAGTGCACACACATATGCATGTGCCCATGTGTATGTATGCTCACACACATATACATATATATTTGCAGAGCACAAATTCCAAAGCACATTGAAAAAGAATTCAAAGAATTGATTTTAGATATGACATCTAATCCAACTCCAGATTGTCCGTTATGCTGTCATGGCCCATGCATATTTCCTCTTAACTACTATTACATTCTTGGAAATGAAGTAGATCGATAGTGGAATATTGGGATGGGGAGTATAGCATTTTCTAGTGGTGGTAGAGCATATATTCTCCAGAAGAATGGATAATGGCAACCTAAAACTTAAATATTTAAATTCTCAGCTTACTAAATTTGGTGTATTTCTTCATATTTTTATTCTGCGATTTATTTTTTATAATATCTATACAGATAATTAAGCCCTTCTCCAAGTATAGGGAGGAGAATTTGTCCTTTTGATCAAATTGTTATTCATTGATTAAGTTTTGTAGAGTACCTACCCTATGCCAGAAACGAAGCTACA
>NC_048228.1:35817522-35853818 GCF_002007445.2 Ailuropoda melanoleuca | reverse complement strand
ATAATATTATTATGCTATGTGAAAAATTCAGTAGGAAACTCCACTTATAAGTGATATAAATCTATAGTTGAAGAACAAGTCATGAATTCCTACCCTATCCAAGACACTCTGCCAGGTGCTATTGAAGATAGCACGAAGTACAGAGTAAGGTCTCTGCTTTCAAGAGCTTACCATATAATTGAGAAGACAAGGCCTGAGGGTGAAATACCAACTTATATTTTAAGAAATATTCATATTATTAAGGGCTAATTGCCTGAAAAGCCATAAAAGGGATATGATAATACTTGCTGTAAGTTCAGGTGAGGGTTAGTCACTTTTGCCAAAAGGAATAAGGTGAACCACACAGAGGACAAAGCCCTCGACCTATGCATTAGATGAAGTAGAATTTTGGATAAAATTTTAAGCTCATGCTTTACACTGTGTTATCTTACCTTTAGATTTCAATGGACTCCACCCTTTGAAAGCATAGATAATAATTAGAGCTAACTTTAATTAATAATTTCTGTGTCAGATATTATCCTAAACAGAAGGATGCTCTTATATAGACACTATTGATCATGCCTGTTTTAGGATGAGAAATTGAGGCATAGGGAGATTATGTAACTCCCCATGGTTCAACACAGGTCAGAGATAATAAGGGCAGTCTAAAAGAGGCATTCTAATGACAAAGCCTACTCACACTTCATACTCTTTCCCCACTTAAGGCAACAACTGATAAAGCTGGTCAGTATGTTCAAGTTACTATTTTAAATCAACATCTCCCTTGAACAGATGTCCAAATTGTATTAGATCTGGGAGTGATATGAATTGTAGTGGATTAATTAAACAAACTAATTAAACTTCGTTCACCATTTGCTTGGATTGATTTTATACCATACAAGTCTACCTGTCAAATAATTGTGAAATATAAAAATGAATGCATATTAAATTAGCTTATTTTTATTTGAATTAAAAAAATCAAATGCTTCATAGTAAAATTGAAATATTCTTACTTTTTGGAATTAAGGTAAATTAGGCAAATTGTTTTTATATTTAGTCTCAAGGATAATTCTTCGTTTATTATTTATTTCTTAATCTTGGCTAATTAGATTTTATTTATGTATTTTATTTATTTTTATTTACTTGTAAGTATTATTTATTTACTGGTGAGAGAAGTATAGTTCATGTTTGGAAATTAGAAGAAAGCAGGATCTATATTACATATTACTTGATTTTAAAACAGCAGCTCTCCTTTAAAGTATTTTTTGACTTTTAACATAATTCAGATTCAGTTGGAATGCATTTTAATTACATAATGGAAAAAAGATTAGTTTTTTTTTTTAATTCTGGAATTAATTATATCTTTTGCATTCAGGGTTATAGAAATATCTGGAGAAATGTGCAGGGTCAAGAATATTCATAAACAAGGGAAGAGCCATTTAGATGGCTCCAAAAAAATTCTTCTTGAAGTCTTCTTTGGCCATTCTATTCAGAGTTAATTTCTCATTTTTTTGAAGTGTAAGAAGAGTTATAAGATATATCCATGTTAAGACTTTATCATACCTTGGATATTTACTTACCTCCTATTCGTATTGAATATAAGTGTCTTGAGGGCATAGGCCCTGTATTTGTGTTATCAGTAGTATCTAACATAGCATCAGGCACAATAATGGTGTGGTGCATAAGTTCTCAGTAGCCTACTTTGCACCAAAAAGATTTGATACATAAAAGGCAGAGAAGCAGAGCTTCTTGANAAATGATAAAGCTATAGCAGATGTTCATTAGGCTTTGATAGAGTAATATTCTGGTGCCATTCATAATCTCTCTTATTTTCACAACTACCTCTAAGGTAGATAAAAATCTTAATTTTACAGGTTAACAAACAGGATTGGCAAATTAAATTAGTTAGTAAAAATCCAGGCTTTGTCTTAAAATTAGAATTGTTGTTTGATGACAGAGATCTGGTTTCCAAGTCTCCATCTTTACTGTTCTAGATTGCAGGTCTCATCTCTGAATTAGTTCAGTAATAATCAGTTTTGAGCCCCAAAGCCAGGCTGTCAAGACACCTAAATATAGTAAATACAAACTTACTCTTGTGCCAAAGTAAATTAATACAGAACACATTATTGCCCTTAAAAGAATCCTATGGTAAGAATATATTTAGTTTTTTGAGAAACCACCAAACTGTTTTTCAAAGTGACTATACTATTTTGCATTCCCACAGCAATGAATGAAGTTTCTAGTGCTCTATCTTCACCAGTATTTGGTATTGTTAGTATTCTGAATTTTGGCTGTTCTAATAGGTGCATAGTAGTAACTCGTTGTTTTAAATTTCATTTATTTGATGGCATATGATATGTACTTATTTGCCACCTGTATATCTTCTTTGTTGAGATGTTTGTTAAGATCTTTGTCTCATTTTTTAATTGGGTTCTTTGTCATATATAAAGCACAGAGGACACTTCTTGACGTGGTGAACATTATGTGCCAGCTTGTCATAATCATTCTGTGTAAGGACAGAACTGAGCACAAGGGTCTTTAGCTTGCTTTAAGAATTACGTAAATAACAAGGGGTGGCACTTATTAATGGCACAGCACTAAATGGATTGGGAGGGTTTAGAAAAGATGTTAACATATCCTGGGCATGGCTTGTGNAATGGCACAGCATTAAATGGATTGGGAGGGTTTAGAAAAGATGTTAACATATCCTGGGCATGGCTTGTGTGTATGTGTTTTATATTTAGAGTCTCTATTCTCTTTGGAGTGAATTGGAACGGGGCCTCTCTTCTCTTTAACTCCTATTTGGTTTCTCAATTTTTGTATCTCTCAACTCTTTCACCTCACGCTACTTACCTCGTTCTGGTTCTGGTGAAAACAATTTCAAAAAAAAAAAAACTGTACAATCACAAAACATAATGATTACTAGTTGTCCCTACTCTTTTTGGACATACAAATGACACATATAATTTTTGTTTTCCCGCATTTACAAGAAAGACTACAACTGTGGAAATAATTTTTTAGCTGAAATAAACCATTCATGAAGCAGAAAACACTGCTGAAAATATAACTTTCATGATAAGTTTTATTGATAATATTGTAATTGCATTTTTTTGATCAGTGAAATTATACATAGTCACTACAACATAATATAGAAAAATATATTGGTGATGATAATGGATTTTATTTTGTCATGATATTTGACTAAAATTTTCAAAACCTTTTTTTTTAGGCTTTCTTAAGGATAATTTGTTTTCTGTAACATTGAAAATAAGTTTCTCTTAAGAAACTAGTTTTTCTAACCTCTTTATTGATGTATAACTTACATACCATAGAATTCACTCATTTGAAGTACATAATTCAATGATTTTAGTCAATTCAAACAGATGTGCACCATCGCCACATTCTAATTCTAGACTATTTCATCACCCCAAAAAGAAACTCCATGCCCATCAACAGTCACTCTTCATCTCCTCCCCACCCACATCCCCAGCCCTTGGCAACCACTAATCTACTTTAGCCTGCATAGATTTGCCTATTCTGGATTATTCATATAAATGGAATCATATGTGATCTTTTTAGACTGGCTTTTTTTTTACTCAGCATATTAAAAAACTTGGATTAAAAATATTTCTATAAAGGAAAAACATGTTCATTAAAAATCTATTTTTTTCAACCAGGTATCATCACCCAAAGGAAAAAAAAATGTTTTTTGTTTGTTTGTTTGTTTGGCTATATCATATTTTGGCCCTTTTCCATGTGTTGAAAATATAAAGTTGTTGGCTATAACAATGTTTTAATTACACTGAATTCTTGATCATTCAGACTATTAGAGGACAATGGTAGCATAGCTAATGATCAAGCCTTTTACATTTTCCTTTGGGATATACTGTGTAGTTTTGACAGCATGTTTGCTTGACTAACAGTGTTCAGCTAGAGTAATATCAAAATTGTTTTGAATTCCCCTAGCATATGCCAACTAGAAGCAGATAGGGATGGATTTGAAGTGTCATGTACGACAGAAATCAGCTGGAGATTAAAACCTCATTCTAAATAATCTACAATATGAACAGTTCAACTATAGATAAATAATTTTGACAGCATGTTGTATTATTGCTTTATTAGATATAGAAAAACACAGGCATTAACACCAACTTGGATGGGAATTTTAATGTTGAATTAATGATAACTAATAATTTTCATGACGATTTTATAACGAAGAGAGTGTTCTTCTTGGGATCCATGCTATATATAATGAGGTCTTTGTGGAAATTTGGTAAAATTTATTATCTTAGATGAAATTAATAATAGTAATAATAAAGCTAACATTTATTGAATGCTTACTTGTCCCAGGCATTGTTCTAAGGGATTTACATGCATTCACTGATTTAGTCCTCACCGCAAGACTATGAGTCATGGAGAAGAGAAAATGTATTGCATGTGGACCCCCAGCAAGCATTGGTAGATAACCCACTTTTCCTATTTTAACTCTATACTTTGGCTTTCAATGTGTTTCTGACATAGGAAAATTGAATTATTAACAGTTCTTTTCTCCAGTGAAAAATCCTACTTTCCTTGCACCAGTAGAACTCTTTACTTCCTTTTGAAAGAAACATGGAAACCTGAGGACTAAATAAACTGTTTCATGTGAAAAAGTTGAGGAGTGGCCAGTTCTGTCTCAATGAAGATACTTCTTGAAACAAAATACTTTTAAAAGTATGTTAATAAGACAATGTATTTTCAGTCAGATATTTTTAGTCCTGATATCAATTAATCCTAGAAAATCAAGGCTAGCAAAAAAAAAAAAAAAAAAGAGTTCCTTAAAATTCCAGTCAAATGCTTTCATTCTTAGCAGAATTGGGGTTGGTTTGAAATATCCCCTCTTTTTTTAGGTCTTGGTATTGCTCAATGAAATAGAAAATTTAAGACAAAGAAATATTTTTAACTTTGAGTAAGAATGTCATGGAGTGCAGAGATGTGGTGGCAGCTGAGATTCCACTAACCCAAAAAGTTATGGGTCACCTAACACAAATTGTAATTCTGTCAGGGGAAGATTTTCACACTTAACAGCAGTAAGTGTTCCCATTCAGTCTGTGTTTATTCAGTCTTTTTTATCACTAAAACAAAATGGAAGGATGAATATGTTTTTTATAAATATATCAAATTTATTGTGTATATATTAACTTAGATAGAATACAATAGGTCGTTTAATAAACAATAATTTATATATTTTATGATATGTGTGAAAATGGAACACCTAAAACTAAATTGAGCTTATTTGGGCTATGCAGCCAAATTGAGCCTATGACTTTTTGTTTAACGCATAAATACTGAGCATTTCTTTAGAGTACAATTTATTATAAAGACCTAAATTTTGAAAATTACTTTGATATTAGTTTCTAAAAATAGTAATTAATGAAATACAATGTTTTAGAAATAATTTTGTTAAAATTCTGTTAGTGAAATGGTATAAAGCCAACTGAAAGAATCATTTCCAAATATTTCTGTTTAACCAGGATTTTAGCTACAGTTTAATAATGGACAAGGAATCAGTGGTAATGAGAAAATTTGTACCAATGAATCCCATTTCATTGTATTAAAGGGCATGTGGTATTGATAAAGTACCCCTTTCCTTACTTTGTCTTCCTTATGACAGATAACTAACATATAAGTAGTAGGTAGTAATTTATACTTATGTATGTATATGTGCATGCAAGTATGTGTATATGTGTGTATATTGTTAAAGCCCTCAAATAAGTAGCATAGGAATACTGAGTTTTAGGAAAAAACCTTTGTAGGCACCATTCTTACAAAATGTTCTCTCTTGATTACCCATAGAGGAATTTTTTTAAATTATTATTTTAGGTGGGAAGTGCCTGGAAGTAGGCACTTTATGCAAAAATAGTGATTTATATTAGTTCAGTTATTTTGCAATTAAGTACTAGATAATAGCGTAGAAATAATAAGGATATAGTTAAGTAACTTAGAATTATTATTTTTATTTATTTTTTACTTTTATTTTGTTTTATGTTTCAAGTTTTTATTTAAATTCTAGTTAGTTAACATATAGTGTACTATTAGTTTCAGGAATAGAATTCAGCGATTCATCACTTACATATAACACCCAGTACTTATCACATCAAGTGCCCTCCTTAATACCCATCACCTACTTAGTCCATCCCCTGACCACCTACCCATCAGGAACCCTCAGTTTTTATTCTATAGTTAAGAATCTTTTTTATGGTTTGCCTCCCTCTCTCTCTCTCTTTTTTTTTTCTTTTCCCTATGTTCATCTGTTTTGTTTCTTAAATTCCACATATGAGTGAAATCTTATGGTACTTGTCTTTCTATGACTTATTTCACTTAACATAATACACACTAGCTCCATCCATGTTGTTGCAAATAGTAAGATCGCATTCTTTTTTTTGGCTGAGTAATATTCTGATATATATATATATATATATATATAGTCTCACGTCTTTTCTATCCATTCATCAGTTCCTGGACATTTGGACTGTTACCATAATTGGCTATTGTTGATAATGCTGCTAGTAGACATCAGGGTGCATGTGCCCCTTTGAATCAATATTTTTGTGTCCTTTGGGTAAATACCTAGTAGTACAATTGCTGAATCATAAGGTAGTTATATTTTTAACTTTTTGAGGAACCTCCGTAGTGTTTTCCAGAATGTCTGCACCAGCTTGCATTCCCACCAACAGGGTAAGAGGGTTTCACTTTCTCTGCAGCCTTGCCAACATCTGTTGTTTCCTGTGTTGTTAATTTTAGCCATTCTAAAATTATTTTTTTAAAATTGATAAGTAAGGGTGCATTTTAATAACATTAGATAAACATAAGAACAAGGAGTAAATATTTTATTTCTTTGGGAAATTAAATATATAAAACATGGTTTATGAATAACGTGGATAATGCATTGTTATAACACAGGTTGATCTCTTGTAAAATATATCTGTATCCAAGAAAACTTATGCATGAATTTACCTATGACTATCCTATTTAGGGATATCAGTCAGGGATATCATAGGGATATATTCAGGGATGCCATTGATCTCAATTTTCTAGTTCTCACAGGAAAAGTAAAAAGCTATTGTCTCCCCTGGGAAGAAAGAAACACTCTTCCTTAGATTTCCCTATATATCCTGATATTTAGGTAGAAAAGAAACAATGAGAATGTATCAGAAAGCAATTGTATTTGAATCTCATGCTTTTAGAAGATAGGGGAAATAGTTATAATAATTGACATGTATGGAATGACAACTATGTAAAAAGCATTATGTTCATTGATTTAAATGCCTTAACTCAGAAGTCAACATCACTGAAGGGAATCTAATTTCATAGCAATTGTGTAGATGGATTGATGTTCTTCTGTCTCCATTATTTATTAACTCATAAAGAAGAAGGAATTAGTTTATACACCAGTGAATTAAGTTTTAACTGGAACAAGTGTGGGAAGATTAAGAGTACTGGAACCTTAAACTAAAATGAAAGTAACTATATAATGTGAGATATGAAAGTAGAGAAATTCAAGGTAGACTATTGTAATTTTAGTAAACTCTTACATTTAGTGAATATTAAACAATGCTTTCTAATAATTGTTTAAAATGTTCAGTCTTATTTTAAAATCACTAGAAACTAAAGCATACACTGTACATTAAGACTATTTCAACTTAGGCATAGTAAGTAATGATCTGATAAAGTAAAAATAAAAATTAACTTATGGGGGGCACCTGGCTGGCTCAGTTGGTAGAGCATGTGACTCTTGATACTAGTGTTGTAAGTTTGAGCCCCACACTGGGTGTACAGATAACTTAAAAATAAAAATCTTAAAAAAAATTAACAGCAAATCTCTTTTTTTTAACACATGTTGATTAATAATTGGTTCATAATATAAATTCAATCTAATATTTTGAGTGAACAGCATAAAATACTTCTGTAGTGTGAAAATGATTATATCAGTTTTTCTTTTCAAACTGGTTTTGAGAATTTAATCATAACAAAATGCTTCTGTCAGACAGCATTCAATTTTTTAACATGTAGGAATAGACCATGATAATCTTGGATAAAAATTGGCTTGAAGAGGGAGTTATAATGCAGTCCAGTCCAATAATATGTAATGACGACAAAAGCAGTATCATTACTTATAGGTTGCAAATGAGAAGTGATGAACCCTTTCTGTCATCTCATTTTCCATTTGCTTATGTGAAGAAATTTCTATGAACTTATTGTACAAAATAAATACTTTTCACAATCAGTACTCTATTATTAGTAACAACTTGCTGGTAATCAGTTTTGCAGCTGATGATAGCAGCCTATCAAGAGAGATGAGCACTGCTTCTCTGATGTATGCACCCAGGTTGCAAATTATTGTTAACAAAATTGGATAATGCCTAGATTTCATGAAGTTCATATCTAACAGTGGATTGTGGAATTTTCTGATAGCAGGAACTAACTTCCTCTTCTGCCCCTTAAGGTGTATATGGCCTAGTTAGAAGCTAAAAAAAAAATAGATTTTCATGACAATTTAAAATGTTTATGTATTTACTCATGAGCCATATACAACTGCTTTGTCTTAAGCCAAGCTTTAGGCAGTTAATGGACTACCTGATTAAATTATTGAACATAACACACACATAAAAACAGAGTATTCTTTCAGTCACTGTGTTTTGATTCTTCCACACATTCATACAGTGTTGATCATTTAGAAGACACTAAGACTATTTCAACTTATTCATAATAAGTAATGATCTGATAGACAAAGTAAAAATATAAATTAACTAATGAGGTGGCACCTGGCTGGCTCAGTTGGTAGAGCATGTGACTCTTGATCTTGGTGTTGTAAGTTGAACCCCACATTGGGTGTAGAGATTATTTGAAAATAAAAATCTTTTTAAAAAAGAACAGCAAATCTCTCTGTAGACATGAAGGATAGACATGGATTAATATACAGGTTTGCAAAGTAGAAGCAAAAATAAAGGAAGGGATTATTGAATAAAGGGATGCATACTATAAATTTAAATCCTATTTTGTAGTAACAAGATATGTATGTAAGACATTTCTGCCTGTTCCTATCATTTCATGATAGTGAGTCACAGAGTTAAAATCACACATAAATGCCAGTAGAATTGGCCCTTGTGTTGTGAGTGTCTTTCACAGTATTGTATTATATGAATATAATCATTTCTTGATTATATGCATATACCTTTTTATGATCAATTTTAATTTTAGCCTTGGGATATTTTACCCTAAACATAGAATAAGTTTCTGGGATACTTATCCCCATTTCCCAACTCACCTATGCTTAGAGACTATATACAATTCAGTATTACCAAAAGCAAAACACAGATACAAAGTACAAAATTTTCCATTTGGTATTGTCTCTATACTTCTCCCTGCATTAGCAGACAAAGTTGAATTGATGTCTATTGCTGACTCTTCCAGAACTGTAGTTTCAGCATAGCTGAATAATTTCATGGATATATTAGCCAGTTGGCATGAATGTTTTACAGTAAATAAGTAAATATTGTCACTATTAATTATTCCTTTCCATAATCCACTCTCTTATTTTGTAAAATGACAAACTTATATTAAAGTGGGAACTTATACTTTGATGCTTATTTACCTCATGAAGAAACAGACTCAAGATTAGCATCCATGACTGACTAAAGTATAGTTTGTAAGTAGAAGATCTGAGAGTAGAACTCAGTTCTTCCCACACACATGCAATTCATCCAACAGTCAATCAATATTTATAGCATGTGTATGTGCCAGGTTCTGGGAAACTCATCTCAGGGGAGTCAGAAAACTAAAAAGTAACAAATACAGAAGACAATTACATATTGAAATATATACTATGGGGGAAATAAACAAGGTGATCTGTGAAAGTGTAATTGATGAGAGTAGTGTAATATTGTTCTAAATAGAATAATAGGAGTTTTCTCTAAAGAGATAATGTTTCATAGGAAAACTGAAGGACAAAGAGGAGTCAGCCATGAAATGAACTGGGAGAGAAACATTCTACACAAAGGGAACAGAAAATGCAAGGGCTCAGGGTTAAGAAAGAACTTAGTAATTTCCAGAAATAGAAAATAAATTACTATAACTGATGTACTGTGGTGGGGGCATAGGCATAGTTGGAGATAAAATAAAGAGGTAGGCAGGGGCCAGATCTTTATAGCATTTAATGCTTTTTGCAAAAAAAAAAGAAAAAAAAAGATTTTATTCTAAGTGGGACTCCTCTAAAGAGCCTTAAGTAGACACTTTCTGATTTGACTTTTATAGAGAATATTCTGGCTACAATGTGAAGAGTCAATTATATGGAAACAGGAATGAAAGCCATTCCTATAGCTTAGATGTGAAATGATTGTGATTTGGACTAAAGTGTTTGTAATGGAGTTGGAGCGATGTAATACATCCAAAATATATGTTTGGATTTAAAATCAATAGAATTTGCTGAGGGGTTGAATATGGATAGGAAAAGAAAGAGATCAAGGGTGATTCCCGCATTTCCAGGTTGAGCAACTATATAGACCATGATGTAATTAATTAGAAAAGACTAGGAAAGTAGGAAAGAAATATAAGTAGGAAGAATAATTAATGAAGAATTATTTTTACAAAATACAAAGAATACAATTAAAAGAAAATTTCTATTAGTCACCTGGAAGATGGGGGGGGATTATTGGCATGAGTTACAAATTTATTAGTATTACTAGACACAGTCCTCAGCAAGATTACCAACAGAGAGTCTGTATAAAAAAGAGGAAAAGGTTCAGGACCAATCCGTGGGCACTTTGCAACTAGAGCCTGGCTATGAAAAGAGGACAAAAGAGAGGAGAGGAAAAAAGAATGGATAGAGGTATAGGAGGAAGCCTAGGAGTATGACTTAATGAAACCAAAAGACAGCGAAGTTTATTAAAGGAGGAAAGGGCAATATGTAGAATAATGCTACTGGTTAGGAAACCTCTATTATAATTAAGAGGGACCTGGTAATTTGAAAGACGTTCTAAATTTGAAATACATGTTCTAAAATATTTAAACTCAGCACCTATCGATGGCCTCAACTATGCAATGGACTGAGGGTGTTTTGTTTTTAAAATGAAAATTTATAATAGCCGAGTTCGTTTTTGATATCTCTCTGCATATAGTCAAACCTTTATTTTTTCACTGCTCTGATCATCAAAAACTGATTTGCTCAATTTGAGGATATAGGCATAAAACTATTATGTAGCTGAGCTCTGACATACTCATTTCATATTGCCAGATGCTATAGATGTTTTTCTTTATGTCCTTCCTTTCACTGGCCTAGAACAGTTATTTATGCATAAACTTCCTCCACAGTTTGATTTCTAACCACCATCCCTTTTATCCTGTTCACTCTCTCCAAAAGTCCTGAAAACAGGAATGCATTATTCTTGTTCACTATTATAATTTCACTGCCGGCACCATATCTGGAACATAGTAGGCACTCAAAACAATATTTGGTGAAGGAACTTATTTCCGTCCCTGCTGTTGTTGCTTTTACTCCTACGATGCTTCTTTCTCTGATTATCCTGTTTCAAGATTTCCAATGGTCGGATTGAGGCTTTAGGGGCCCTCTCTGGATTGTTTGATACCCTTAGCAGGGATAAAGTAAATTATGGTGCTATTATTTTAAGACCACAAGAGAAAGCACCTAGAGCCCATGGTTTAAAAAAAAAGGGGGGGGAAGGGTTTAGAAAAGAACTGAACCCACCATTTCACTACTAAAATGTTAATTATTGTGCTTCTTTTTAAATCAGATAAATTACTTTATATCTGTGTTGTTCAGCATGATAGCTGCTACCCACATCTAACTATTGAGCACTTGAAAGGTGGCTAGTACAAACTGTGATTTGCGGAAGTATGAAATACATCAGATTTGAAGATAGTACTAAGAAAAGAATGTGAAATATCTTATTATCAGTGATATATTAATACTATGCTGAAATGACAACATTTCAGATATATTTGTTTTAATAAAACAAATCACTAAAATTCATTGCATCTTTTAAGAAGGTTGTTTAATGCAGATGTTAAAATTTAAAATCATATATGTGGCTCCCATTATATTTCCATGCACAGTGCTGTTCTATGCACAAAGCAAAGATCTTAGACCATGGCATAAGTACCACCTAGGATATTGTTAGACATGCAGAATCTCAGGCCCTTTTTCATAACTGTGAATCAAAATCTACTTTTTAACAAGATCCCCAGGTAATTTGTATGCATGCTGAAGTTTGAAAAATGCCACTCCATGTATTGTTGCTATCTCCGAAGAGCAAGGTGTGATTGTGCCATTGAATAATGACACATCCAACCTCATTTCCTATGTAATTCAGACTGAAATCTAAAAACTGCAAATCTTACAGTGATGCACAGAAAGGTTAATATCGAGTGTGAACCCAGCTTGCAAGCCATAGTTCTGCATTTTCCACTACAAGGGTTCATGTACCATACTTTGGAATTAGTGCAGGCAAAAGCCAGCTCACATTGCTTCTGCATTTTGTTACCTAGAGAGATTTGCATTTAGCAAATTTAGCTCAGCTGGCCCTTATAAAAAGCAATTGCCAGAATGCCTGAGAAATTTAGTCCCGTATAAATACTTAGAGTGGTCAGCAGGAATGCTAGCAGGCAACATCCCATTTTGGGAGTTAATCTGTTTTATCACACAGTGTAATTTAAAAGAGCTTTGTCTAGCAGGAATCTGTTTTTGTTTGTTGGGTTTATGATTTTTCCAAGTTATATGTTACTCTCATACCAATTTTTACCTTAAATATATTATGTTGACTGATAAAAATATGATTTTCTGACCATATTAATTGCAATACTGTTGAGATAACATTTAGAACCCAACGTTTTTACTATTTGATCTTTGCATTTCATTTATTATTTTTTGTAGACTCTATTTATTTAGATAGGGTTAAGGAGAGTAGTGTAACATTTTAAAATTTTTAAATTGTATGAGGACATAGCCATGTCATCTAAGTATTTGCACTTAGTAAATTCAGAAAATCTTTAATAAAATGCTTAAAAGTATAGTTAATTAATTAATTGGTATAATACTGTTGTCCTAGAAAAGCACTGAAGGTAATTACTATTCTACAGATCATACTTTCTCATTTAAAATCATGCAGTATTTTGGCAAGAGAAGCAGCATGTAGACACTTTCCTCTTTTAAAGTTGAATCATATTGAAAGAAATGAAAGAAGTTAGTTAAAAATACAACTCCTAGAATATGTACTAATTACCTATTTGTTATTAAGTAGGAAAGACTTGTATTTATCAAATACCCTCCTTAGGAGTCAGAAAAATTTGAGTGGGGTGCCTGGGTGTTACATCAGTAGGTTACATGTCTCCCTTTGGCTCAGGTCATGATTCCAGAGTCCTGGGATCAAGTCCTGCATCAGGCTGTCTGCTCAGCAGGGAGTCTGCTTCTCCCTCTGCCCTTCACCCGCGTTCTCTCTCCCTTTCCTTCTCAAATGAATAAAATCTTAAAAAAAAAAAAAGAACTAGATCTGAGGAATCAGATCTTTTATTTGCTTTGTTTTCCACAGTACCAAAAATATGCAAAACAACTTCAAACTCCTAGAAAAATAAAATCTTACTTTGCATGCATATTATATCAATGATATAAAGACTGAAAATTACATGTAATTAGAAAAGAGTTAAAATATTTCAAGTACAGTAAAAATTTAATCAAAGCATTATGAAAGAAGGACAAAAAGTATTTGAAGATGAGGTCACCTTTCTGCCACAATATGTAGGTAGTTATCCAGTTGTTATCCAGTTATCCCATTTCTTTGCCTCCAAATAAACAAGACACTGTTCCCTCATTGTTTCACTTACTTTTCCTAATAAGTCTTCAGGATAGATATCATCATCTCTATACTAAAGCTGAACAGAGAAATCAAGTAAATTACCCAAGAGCATACAGCTACCTGGAACAGAAAGTATAATTCATATCTAATTCAAAGGTGTATGATTGGCTCATTACCAATACCTGAATAACAGTCAAAATTCAATATTTATTTAGCTTTAGCATCATTTTCCAAATTCTCCAGGTGAGCAGGTATAATTAGCATGTTTTCCTGATGGTTTTGTCTGAGCATGTGTGAATGTACATGTTTTAAATTACTGATAATTCCAATGGTATAATGATTATTTAGTTTATTTTTCATAAAATGTGAACACTGCCCAAGTCATTGATGTGAATACTATACCCTCATAATCACTGGGTACCATATATATCCAAGTTAATATCTGTGTATCGTTGATCATGATTTCATTGTAACATGTAACAATATCTCATTTCAAACAGGTAAAGAATCAGTAGTTTGAAATTGTTAATCAAGGGCAAAAAGATTAAGTCTATAGCTAACCCTCATTCCCAAGGCCTTTTTCTCCTTATATTGTATTGTTATGGATTAAGAGTTAATGCAATTTCTCAGTGTCTATATCAACAACAAATAATATACAGTGAACCGAAGCTGGATTTATAGGAACAATTACCATTGGTTGTATTTGGTATATAAGTACATATGATGATTGCCGAGGGTTCTGGAAAGACATGGTCTTAATAATTCAGGAAAATCTTGGGAGTATATTCTCTATCCTCTAAAAACACAGCTAATCAATACAATGTGTAATCTAATAACAATTACTTTTCTTTATCATTCCCACTTTAACTCTTTATTAAATGGTGAAAATACACATCTATCCAGATCAACAACTGGAATTAGTTTAAATTGTGCAGTGTGGAAATAAGCATTCCTGAATTTGCCTAGCCCAGACAATGCCGATGTGTGTAGAATTTAGTTTATTTCAGTTTTTACAGAACAGTATCTTCAGTGTAAAGTACTGCTTTAGAAAAAAGTGACTCAGGAATCAGCACCTATATGTGATAAGTAGGAGTCTCATTTTTACTCTCCTATCCTCCCTTTTCTCTGTTGGATGTGATAATGAACTGCGAAATGGTCAAAATGAGAGGGAGGGAAAAAAAAAAACACAAAACTGTGGCTGATTCTCAAACTAGATAGTCAAATAATTCAGATTTTTCCACAGTAATAGCTGCTGTTGATATTAGTGATAAACATGTGATACTGTAAAGTACATAATACTTCCAGTTCAACAAATGTAGTAATATGAAGATTACCTATCAATTTCTTATAATAGTTTTAGACAGAAAAAGTTGAAATTGAGTTCAAATTATCTATGAATATGTAATTTTAGCTGTTACCTAATATTTTATGAGTGATTAGAAAATTACTTAAATTCTATTGAATAACTTAAGTGCTAAAAACATCACAGTCTTTCTTGACACTTCATTTCATTAATTTCCACATCTAATTTGTTCTCAAATTCTGATTCTTCTGCCCTCCTCTTGTCATCCTCATCTTCAGTGCCTTGGTTTGGATGATTTAATCCAAAATCAAGAGGAAATATTTATATGGTCTTCTCAATCTGCATCCATTCTTTTTCTGTTCTCCTCTTCTTTCTTAAAAGCATGACAGGAAAGAGGTTTACTTGCCTTATTTTTATTTCCAGAATGAATTAAGGCAACATTTCTTGGAGACTTTTTTTTTTCCTCCAAAGGAATAAGATATTAGACTCTTCAATACCCAAAGTTGAACACATTTGAGATATATTTCACTCATGAGTGAATCAGATGTTGTCAATCAACCATAAGTCATTTTCCAGAGTCTGAACTTCTTATAGAAGTTATACATCAATTATGGAAGCTGACTGATATATTATCATAGATTATATATGTGATAGTTTCTACATCTGAGGAGGAAAACATCCATAATGCATTTTCATTAAAATGGCTCAAATCACCATCTGTTTAATCCTTACATCCTCATGCAGATGACTTATGAGCAGTTTGTAAAGAATGAAAGAAAAGTAAAAATGTAGCACAGACAAGACATGCATTGATGAAGCTGGTAAAATTGATTTTTATATTTGCTTGGGGATGTGGATCACTTCCCTGAATCTGGTTTGCATTGATCAGTGTTGACGGACTATAGATTAAATATCATATCTGAAGCCCCAATTTTAAAATCTGTTACCCTCAGGGGAAAAGTACCTGAAGAAGAAAAGACTATATTTATAATCCATGCCATTAGTAATATGGAATTTGACACATCCAAAAGGAAGAAACCCTAGGGAGGATACTATTTACATTAGTAAGAGATAAAACACTTTCAAAGGAGAGTCTCAGAAGGGTCTATTTTGGGGATTAATTCAACCAATAGTTCAAGAAAAAGTGAAAAATATATGTGGAGAGGGTATACTTCATGCCTGCCTTTCTGGGTATTGAGATACACCAATTAATCAGAAAGAGTCTCTATAATCAAGTATTGATTAAATAGTAATTGTTCTATGGTGGCAGAGGAACAATGTGGTAGAACAGTATGAGTTAACCATGATTCAGAAAAGACAGGGCACCTGGGTGGTGCAGCTGGTTGAGCTTCTGACTTGGTTTTGACCCAGACTGTGATCTCAGGGTCATGAGATTGAGCCCCAAGTGAGGCTGCCGCTCAGCATGGAGTCTGCTTGAGATTCTCTCTCTTTCCCTATCCCTTTGCCCCTCCCACTCATGCTTTTTCTCTCGCCTTCTCTCTATCTCTCTCAAATAAATAGTCTTAAAAAAACAGTGATTCAGAGAGGAAAACAAGTACATATGAGAGAAAGGGAAGGATAACTGTTTAGATAGATAGATAGATAGATAGATAGATAGATAGATAGATAGATAGATGATAGATAGATAGATAGATAGATAGATAGATAGATAGATAGATAGATATGATTTAAACTGGCTTATTGTAAAAGTAAATTATTACTCTAAATTGTGATCTATTATGAAAAAAAGTCATAACAATACTTTTGTTGAGTAGAAAGAGAACTTACAGATTATCAAATTGAAGCTTCTTATTTTGTAGATGAAAAAACCTGAGACTCTAAGAGATTGTATGCCTTACCCAAAATCACATGTTGAGTTAACAGTTGATAACTCCAGTCTACTTCATCCCAGGACATTGATTCCTTCTTCAAATCCAGCTTTGTTTTCTTCCAGGCCACAAACACTCAAAAAGATCTCTCTTTTCATTGACATAAAAATAAACAGATCTCTGGCAAAAAAAAAAGCCTTCCCACTCCTCTCTTAGTGTGCCCTTCTAACACAGACTAATTGGCCATTATGAGTTTAAGAAGGGAGGAAATAAGTAATTGGCAAGTTTTGACTCATTTCTACTTAATTTATCTATGTAGACACTAATTCTAGGAATATTTCAATGTTAAAAATTTGTAATAAGTGTAGAAGACATTAGAAAATAAAGTATTATCATTAGCAAACACCAGTGTAATAATTGTTGCAGGTAAGAACTATGAATGAATGCTGGTATTAGTGGGCAAATATTTGAGGAGAAACAGGATATCAGGATATTAGTAGATCTCAAAGTATCCTCCCTTTCCAAATATTTTTCATTTACAAAGAGCAGACTGGGAGTGTTACAGCAGAGAAACCTGTCAAACAGTTGGTCAAGATAATAAGACATATTGATATCATGTACCCCTGAGAACAAAACATCACTCCCGTGGTATTTTTTTGCCAAAACTTTATGATGTCAATCTAATTGTGAGAAACAATTTGAGAGAGATCTATACAATAGTTGCAACTACTCATTAAGTGTCAAAATCATGAAAGAAAAGGGAAATCTGAAGAATTATCGCAGATTGGATGAGACCAAGGAGACCCAACAACACTAAGTGCAATGTGGGATTCTAGATTAGATCCTGGAACAGAAAAGGACATTTGATTTAAAAAAAACAAAACAAAAAAAAAACCAACTGTGAAATTAAAAAGTCTGTAGTTTAGCTGATAGCAGTGGTATGCTGGAACTGACTTAGNTGGAACTGACTTATACCAGCCGGGACAGGCCGACTCTGTGCATCTTCATGTTTAATAATGTTGTGTTGGTAGGTTGAAATTGACCATGGTGGGAATAGAAATATTAGGAAATAGGCAAACACTACAAATCAGGGTTTCCCCGGTCCCATCCCTGGAGAACTGCTCTAGCATCCCAGCACTGGTTAATAGTGTTGTGCCAGTGTTTATTTCCTGGTTTCCAGGATTGTGCTAAGGTTAGATAAGTTAACATTAAGGGTTTTGAATGAGTGGTATATGTGAATTCTCTATACCATATTTTCAAGTTTTCTATAAGTCTAGAATTATTTCAACGTAGAAACTTTACAAGAAAGTAATAGAGCAGGGCTAAATATTATGACTACAGTATAAGGGTAAAATAATTTACACGTTTACAGCTTATATAGATATGATAGGGATATAAAGATAAATAGAGCCCCTGTCTTCAAAAATTCACAGTTTGACGTAATTTAGGCACTTTAGAAAATTTGTGACATTTGTCCTAGAGTACATATTATGTTACAGACTTAAATTTTACATTAATTGGTTGGTAATTCATTTGTTTAATAATATTTGTATTATGTTCAATAATATTTGTATTATCTATGACCATGTACCACCATACTTCAAAATGTAGTGACTTAAAACAACAAACATTTTCTCACAGTTTTTTGTGTGTCTGGAATCAGGAGTGCCTTAATTGGGTACTTCCGGCTCAGGGTTGTCACAAAGCTACAGTGAAGTTTTGAGGGCTGCAGTCATCCCAAGGCTCAAATGGGAAAAGATCCACTTCAAAACTCATTCAGGTGCTGTGGACAGGTTTAGTACCTCATGGACNGGTGCGTTATGGACCTTGGAACTGAAAGTTTCAGATCTTGCTGATTGGCAGCTAAAGACCAATGAGGGATTCGCTATATAGCAATCTGCAATATAGCCTTTGGTTTTCAGCAGAGCCAGCAAGTCAGGCAGCAAGAAAGGACAGACAAGACAGAAGCCAAAGTCTTTCTGAAGTGGCATCACATTGCTTCTTCCATATTCTATTAGTTAGAAGCAAGTAACTAACTAGATCCAGCCCTCACTTGAGGAGAGGATATTATACAGACAGGAATCAGGGATCATTGGGAACCATGATAGAAAAGACTACCACAGTATTAATTAAATGAAGCTGGATAATTCAATTTATAGACAACACCAAAAATATAAATCATTTTTTATATAATGGCTTAAGTCCTGGTCCCTATTCTAGAGGTATTCAAAATCTCTAGAAGGATATAGAAAAGTAAAAAGATAAATTATAGCAATAATGTGATAAATAGTATAATAGAGGAATAAACAAAGTGCCACAAAAACCCCATAAGGCATGCTATTAACTCTATTTGGGAGCTGTAAGAATGTTTAGTGAGAAAAAGCATAACTGATATATGAAGAGAAACAGCCTCACAATTAGCATCTAGCTATTTTTCATTTACTCTTGATAATAACATTATTAAATAAAGCATTTAGCTCCATTTCAGTTTGTAAGCAATTAATTTAAAGTATATATTAAATTCTCATAGCTATTTTATATGTGTGTATGTATGTATATATATAATATGTATATATATATATGTTTATGATTATATGTATATATGTATACATATATACATTTAAAATATCACACAAAAGAAAATGAGAGAGACCTGTGAATAATGCAGCCTTACATATCACATTGTGACACCTTCAACTGTGATGACCTAACATATAAATTAGACTTTCTGAAAGGACTTCAAATTCCAGTAAAAAAGATATGATGGATGTTAAGCTGTGGTAGTTAATGTTTAGTTAGTATTTAATGTATTTAATAATTTTCAATGCAGCTTCTCTGGTTTGAATTTTTTTAGCTCATGTCAAAGCTAATTTTATAAAAGGTGACCATTTTATGCTCCCCAAATAATTTACACCCGAATATAAGCATCTGCTGCACCAAAGTACCATTATATTAACCTGATAACTTTTGAGCCAGAATCTTGCACACGATTCATCATAATTTATTTTGGTGACATATAGTTATGACCAGCAGGTGCTACATCTTTACTGAATAATATCATATTTCATAAATTGAGCTAAGACAAAGTAAATATTCTATATATTTTATTCAGTTTATATTAAAGAAACATATAACACACAAACATGTTTCAAGATTATAGAACCATTTATGAGAAAGTTTCACTTTAAGAAATAAGCATCAGGAACTGAAAGAAGAAAAATCTAGTTGAAAGGAATTTATTGAAATCTCCCTGTAAAGAGAAAATGTAGCACTTGTTTGGTTTTAGAAAACACTTTCACCATAATCAAGCAAAATAGACATTTGCTAGGAACATTTGGAAGTGGAAATAGGCTAACTTTTTACTGTAATCTTTTTTCAGTAGCCTTCCTAATGTTGGTGTATAGCAAAGATATGTAAATTCAAAACAGTGTAACAATGACCCTAAAACATTTTCTGTTATATTATCAATGTGTTGGAAATAGTAAATCTGAAGTATGAATATATTCACATTGCAAATATTATACTTCAAATCATGGTAATTTGAAATGACGAAAGAAAAAGAAAATAAGTGAAGACCAAATGGTAGTACTGACTCACACTGTATATAAACGTTGGTGACCTAATTGAAAGAATAAGATGGCAACCCTAGAAATGGGTTTGATTATGAATACTGAAAATATACAAACATCATTTCATTGTTTTCCATAAAAGTAAAAAAANTGTGCTAAGGTTAGATAAGTTAACATTAAGGGTTTTGAATGAGTGGTATATGTGAATTCTCTATACCATATTTTCAAGTTTTCTATAAGTCTAGAATTATTTCAACGTAGAAACTTTACAAGAAAGTAATAGAGCAGGGCTAAATATTATGACTACAGTATAAGGGTAAAATAATTTACACGTTTACAGCTTATATAGATATGATAGGGATATAAAGATAAATAGAGCCCCTGTCTTCAAAAATTCACAGTTTGACGTAATTTAGACACTTTAGAAAATTTGTGACATTTGTCCTTGAGTACATATTATGTTACAGACTTAAATTTTACATTAATTGGTTGGTAATTCATTTGTTTAATAATATTTGTATTATGTTCAATAATATTTGTATTATCTATGACCATGTACCACCATACTTCAAAATGTAGTGACTTAAAACAACAAACATTTTCTCACAGTTTTTTGTGTGTCTGGAATCAGGAGTGCCTTAATTGGGTACTTCCGGCTCAGGGTTGTCACAAAGCTACAGTGAAGTTTTGAGGGCTGCAGTCATCCCAAGGCTCAAATGGGAAAAGATCCACTTCAAAACTCATTCAGGTGCTGTGGACAGGTTTAGTACCTCATGGACCTTGTAACTGAAAGCTTCAGATCTTGCTGATTGGCAGCTAAAGACCAATGAGGGATTCGCTATATAGCAATTTGCAATATAGCCTTTGGTTTTCAGCAGAGCCAGCAAGTCAGGCAGCAAGAAAGGACAGACAAGACAGAAGCCAAAGTCTTTCTGAAGTGGCATCACATTGCTTCTGCCATATTCTATTAGTTAGAAGGAAGTAACTAACTAGATCCAGCCCTCACTTGAGGAGAGGATATTATACAGACAGGAATCAGGGATCATTGGGAAACATGATAGAAAAGACTACCACAGTATTAATTAAATGAAGCTGGATAATTCAATTTATAGACAACACCAAAAATATAAATCATTTTTTTATATAATGGCTTAAGTCCTGGTCCCTATTCTAGAGGTATTCAAAATCTCTAGAAGGATATAGAAAAGTAAAAAGATAAATTATAGCAATAATGTGATAAATAGTATAATAGAGGAATAAACAAAGTGCCACAAAAACCCCATAAGGCATGCTATTAACTCTATTTGGGAGCTGTAAGAATGTTTAGTGAGAAAAAGCATAACTGATATATGAAGAGAAACAGCCTCAAAATTAGCATCTAGCTATTTTTCATTTACTCTTGATAATAACATTATTAAATAAAGCATTTAGCTCCATTTCAGTTTGTAAGCAATTAATTTAAAGTATATATTAAATTCCCATAGCTATTTTATATGTGTGTATGTATGTATATATATAATATGTATATATATGTTTATGATTATATGTATATGTATACATATATGTATACATATATACATTTAAAATATCACACAAAAGAAAATGAGAAAGACCTGTGAATAATGCAGCCTTACATATCACATTGTGACACCTTCAACTGTGATGACCTAACATATAAATTAGACTTTCTGAAAGGACTTCAAATTCCAGTAAAAAAGATATGATGGATGTTAAGCTGTGGTAGTTAATGTATAGTTAGTATTTAATGTATTTAATAATTTTCAATGCAGCTTCTCTGGTTTGAATTTTTTTAGCTCATGTCAAAGCTAATTTTATAAAAGGTGACCATTTTATGCTCCCCAAATAATTTACACCCGAATATAAGCATCTGCTGCACCAAAGTACCATTATATTAACCTGATAACTTTTGAGCCAGAATCTTGCACACGATTCATCATAATTTATTTTGGTGACATATAGTTATGACCAGCAGGTGCTACATCTTTTTACTGAATAATATCATATTTCATAAATTGAGCTAAGACAAAGTAAATATTCTATATATTTTATTCAGTTTATATTAAAGAAACATATAACACACAAACATGTTTCAAGATTATAGAACCATTTATGAGAAAGTTTCACTTTAAGAAATAAGCATCAGGAACTGAAAGAAGAAAAATCTAGTTGAAAGGAATTTATTGAAATCTCCCTGTAAAGAGAAAATGTAGCACTTGTTTGGTTTTAGAAAACACTTTCACCATAATCAAGCAAAATAGACATTTGCTAGGAACATTTGGAAGTGGAAATAGGCTAACTTTTTACTGTAATCTTTTTTCAGTAGCCTTCCTAATGTTGGTGTATAGCAAAGATATGTAAATTCAAAACAGTGTAACAATGACCCTAAAACATTTTCTGTTATATTATCAATGTGTTGGAAATAGTAAATCTGAAGTATGAATATATTCACATTGCAAATATTATACTTCAAATCATGGTAATTTGAAATGACGAAAGAAAAAGAAAATAAGTGAAGACCAAATGGTAGTACTGACTCACACTGTATATAAACGTTGGTGACCTAATTGAAAGAATAAGATGGCAACCCTAGAAATGGGTTTGATTATGAATACTGAAAATATACAAACATCATTTCATTGTTTTCCATAAAAGTAAAAAAAATAAATAAATAAGAGCAATCACTCTCAAAAAGATAATCCTGAATATATTCCAGTTCAAATTACTCCAGCACAAATTCAGAAATACTGTAATAAAATGACTATTATGAAGAAAGGGGCAATAGTGATGGTAATGATAAACAGTGAATGTCCATCCTGTGCAAGGAGTTATGCTAAACACTATATATATTTTCCCCATTACCAACAACTTTGCAATCTGAGAATCACCTTATTTTTTTTATACTTTAAAAATACTTGAGACCCATAAATACTAAGCAATTAGCCCAAGTCAAACGGAAAGTGGGTGTGAAAACCACAGCTCTAAATTTAAAACTCAGAATCTTTCAATGTTCTTAGAATCATAGTTTGTAATACTAGTGACTATATTTAAAGAGATAAATGTTTTTTAAGGAATAAAAGGTAGGCAAAAAATTACTATATTGTATGTTTATGAATTTTAAACAAATATATAGTAAGCTTTGGAATCGACAGTAAGCATGAAATCATGAACTGGAATAAATGTGATGTAAATTAGATATCATTAACTTACAAAGACCACACCATGGAAATTAAGAGAACCATCTTCATGCAAATAATTAATGCTGTTTAACCACCCAAAGGGTAAATAGAATAAGGATCTAATTGCTCAGGTTGGTTTTATTTATGAGCAGGAAACAAAATTAAAAGATGTTGCTAAGTTTAGGGTAGGCAACAATAATAGAGGAAATTCTGTTCTCAGACTTGCTACACATTTGTGGATCTGAGATTCCTAAAAAGGAATTTTAGAGCTTGCCAAAGGTTAAAGAAAATTAATGAATAAAAACGTAATTTAAAACAACCAAAATGTATCAGGAAAATGAGAGATGCACCTGCAAGTAATTTAGATCTGAGTACAAATACACAAAAGTTTGACATTTTAAAATTCACTCATAAAAACAAAACAAACAAACAAAAAAAACTTAGTTATATTAGAGGTTATGTTGACTGTTATATTTTATTTATTTATTTATTTATTTATTTATTTTTATTTTTGAGATAGAGAAAGAGAGAGGACGCGTACTGGGGAGAGGGGCAGAGGGAGAGGGAGAGACAGAATCCCAAGCATGCTCCATGCCCAGTGAAGAGCCTGACACAGGACTTGATCTGGTGACCCTGAGATCATGACCTGAACTGAAATCTAGAGTTGGGCACTTAACTGACTGAGCCACCCAGGCACCCCTAGACTATTATATTTTTGAAGGCCTTTTTCAAATATAGAAATGTACGTTCCAATATCACCTGTCAAAATCTCTGAAGGGGGGGCGCCTGGGTGGCATAGCGGTTAAGCATCTGCCTTCGGCTCAGGGCGTGATCCTGGCGTTATGGGATNGCACCCCTAGACTATTATATTTTTGAAGGTCTTTTTCAAATATAGAAATGTACTTTCCAATATCACCTGTCAAAATCTCTGAAGGGAAAGGGGTACGCTGGCAGTGGTAAGTCACAGTCTGGTCTCCTAGCCCTACATATGTGTAAGAATAAGAAAGAGTCAGCTGGAATGCCCGTTTATGATTACTCTTTTTCTGGACAGAATTGCATCAGGTANTCTCTGAAGGGAAAGGGGTACACTGGCAGTGGTAAGTCACAGTCTGGTCTCCTAGCCCTACATATGCATAAGAATAAGAAAGAGTCAGCTGGAATGCCCGTTTATGATTACTCTTTTTCTGGACAGAATTGCATCAGGTAAAAGAGGGCAAACCCAGGTTAAAGAACTGGATTGCCTGTCAGATAAGGTATCTTTACATCTTCATAATTTTTCAAAGGATGAGCCACTCTCCTAAAATAAATATGGAACTTTTCCAAACCACTTCTGTGAGTAGTACGACTGTTAACTACAAAGTGTTTTAAAGATTCTAGTGACACCTGAGAGTGGCTAATGACCAATGCTTCATGACAACTCAGATTCATTTGCCACATCTCCTCACCATTTCTAGATGCACAAATAATGCAACAGTCGTACTATGACCACTTGGGTCCCAGAATTATTGATTTACTTTTTATAACACCTGAACACTGATAGTATTTTTTACAATTTAGAAATAATATCTGGACTTTATTTTATTTGTGGTATTATACTCATAAAATGAAATGTATCTTTTCTATTTTTCTTCATTTTCAGTATTACATTCTGCAGTTACATTTTTTATTTCTATATAATGAGCAGTAATTAATGCACATTAGTGAAACATCTTTATTGTCAGAATTTTCATTTAAGCTTGGAACATACATGCTTATGCATGACTGCTTCTGATTTTACCTGCAAAATAATGATTTTTTTGTGGTCCAGTGAGCAATAAATGCTTTATAACTCTCTCCTATATTTACCAGTACGTAATAATGAAATGTCACAGACTTGAAGATCCTTAAACTTATATTTGAGATCCCTTTCAGAATTTGTCACCTTTCCTGCTGCTGGGTGACTTTTCTCCACTTTGTTGTGTCTCATAAATTTTTATGACTTCTTTGCATTGGAAATTTGTAATTTTTCCCAGAGCTCCCAGGTACCTCTAGCAGTAATAAAACTCTTGTCACTTTCCATTGCACCTCCTTTTAGAGTAGGGCCAACTGGCTTCACTCTGCAGCATAATAGATAAAATAATCAATATGCTCAGGCTGAAAAATTAAACACAGCATTTGTGTTGCCACTGAGTCTCAGCACTTTCAGCTGAGAACAGATGGGCTTTCTAAGAGAGTGGTTAGATTTCTTGAGAGTGGGTATATTTTTCTCCTCTTTTTGTATCTACTTGATTTTGCATCTACAAAAAAAAAATTATCCAAGACAATTGGTATAAAAGTCATTTGGTTCTTCTCAAAAAACACAGTATTGTAGCTACTGAAAACAACTGTAGCATTTTCAAAAAAATTTCCCAGGGAATGTGGTTACCTTAGAGTCAGTTCTGATTATTCTTTTTAGCTTGTATTTGTGAACTTCATATGTGTGCTCAGCCCTGTTCACTTCTGTTTCTTAGTCTCTATGGACTGAGTGGGGTTGTAAGATTTCTATTACAAAAGTATTTTCACTATTGAGAATTTAACAAATTTTTAATATCTCGAAGTGCTGTCCATGGTTTTTTGTTGTTTTTTTTCTTACTCGATGTAAATTAAAATTACCACTACACCCCATCTCTGGCCTCATATTTCTCCCACAGCATAATGCTTTTCTAGAACAAGAAAGATGCTTCTCAGATATCCCACTTCAATTTGAATAATATATAGTCACTACTTTGCATTCTTTACTAGGCAATTTGGAGAAAGATGGTTAGGCATTTAAGAAAATGATTGCCTCATTGTTGCCTTATGGGTCTCAGTGTATTTCTGTGTAATTTTGACAACTCCAAAGAACACAGACCATGAAATTAATTCACTTATTTAACAAATATTTGTTGAGCATCAAGTATGATCTAAGTAGACATTGTGCTAGATCGTTATATAAAGCAGTTTATAAGATATGCAAGAACTTGTCATACAATTTTGTCATGATTTAAATATGCTGTGAATTAAATGTATGCTTTCTTATTTCAAGACGAAGGCAATATCCTAATTTTCCTGAGGCAGACCCAGTAAAGATTTTTAAATTTAAACATTACTAAATTTAACTGATTTGATTATTGGATCAACATGTAATTTCAGGGGCTAGTAGAAGAAACCTCTCCTCTTTTTCCAAATGTCTGAGGATACAATGAGGTTGTACTTAAAACTTGTGCATGGTTGAAGACATGCCCCCTTGCAGTTTGAAGGCCATAGAAAACAATCCACAATTGCATTTATAGTAAAGAAATTAGAGCAGATTCACAAAGAGAAGAAGAAAGCAAATTGGAATATAGCCAGTAGTACAATATAAAGGAAAGTATGGATAGGTAAATAGATTTTTAATCTTAAATTCCAGTTCATTTTATAAATTCAATGATTTTTATTAGATAATAATGCCTGAGAAGAATGTAAAATATGCTTCACACTTTAAAATACAATTATTTTTAATTCCTATATTTTATTGGATGTCAACTCTCATCCGATCTTCAAAAAATGTAACATGTGACTGGGACCCAAAATTGATTAATAACTCAAGTTGATTAAAGGCTGTATCAGAAAGGCAAATGGCACACAATCTCTCACATTGGTGCCAGGAAAGCCATTTGGTATATCCTCTGATGCAGCCAAATTCTAGGGTAAGGATCTGCTGAATGGGACTTGGCACAGTATGTGCACGAGTCAGAGGCTTAGGAGTGCATTTTTCCCAATTTTGCTTTGGGTGATTTCACGTTAATAGCCAGCCATCGTGGGAGTATTTACACGGCAAATGCTGCAGACAACTTCTTTCTCCCAGAAAGTTGGACATTAAATATTACCCACTCCACAGCCCTAAAGGAATGATCCTTTTACCTTCCCCATAGCTTCCTCATGCGAAGTGCAGCCTAGTGCAGCATCTCAGGACTCAAGTCTGGGCACCTCTTACATGGACAATTTGTGTTCTTCCCAATGTAAGCAAATTCTATTTAACAATGGAGTTGAGATTGTTGGCTCACTTTTCCTTATAGGAGGAGAAATCTCTCTTCCTCCCTGTGTCTTTCCCTTTCCTATTTCTCCCCTTTCATATATGTCCATACAAAATGTCTTTGTGTGTTTGAGTTTGATTGTTGGCATATATAGCAAGGAGGGAGAAAACTCAACCCTTATTGAGCACTGACCTTTGACAAGCATTGTGACAGATGCTTTACATATGCTAACTCATTTTTACTTACTTATTTTTTGAAACTCAGATAGGTCACAACATTGTGAGAAGAGCTGACTTCCAGGAAAAGAGATAAGGAACTTTAATTTATCTGGAAAAGTCAGAGAAGTTATTTTCACAGAGGCAAAGTAATCAAGGCTGGGACTTATATAAGCAAGAGTTACATAATACCAAAATTTATATAATAATATATAATTATATGTCATACTATTAAAAGTTTAATATGTTAAATTTCTTGATTCTTTGATATATGACATTTGCTTTGATATCATTTCTTATCATCTGGAAATTATTCTGCTATATGAGAAAATATCTCAGCCTAATGAATAATTCTAGCATTTTCCCTCTCTTTTAGATTTCTGGATATAATGTCACAATATGTAAAAATATCTGGGCTTAACAAATAATTCTAGCATTTCTCTTGTCTTTTAAATTTCTTGGTTTTAGAAGATTTGATGGTCCATTGATCATTGTTTTTAAAAAGTTTATTCAATTAAAAACATGATAACATGTGACTTTGTCATTGAGAAACATTAAGCTTCAACTTTTGCTATTTAAGACTTATTCAATTATTTCTTTCATATAATATATCATATCATAGTGTCACAGAAGAGTATGAGGCTTAAATCTGAATCTGGGTCTGGCCCCTGGGGAAATAAGTTAACCTTACATTCCAGTGTACATTTGCACTGCATTGTACATTCTCCAAAAGGCTTAGAGGTTGATGAGATAAAAGTCTTCATCCCACAAGCTGGAGATGGAGCATGAGAAGCCAGGAGCCAGAAAGTTACAAACTCTTTTAGATTACTCTGATTCCATCTAGTAAATTACCTTTCTCTGAGAGATTTTTTAAGGGTTGAAATGATAATGTACTTTCAAGAGGTCATTATGACTTCTGTGCACCCATCAGAGTAGGTCTAATGTCTTGCAGTGAATATGAAAGTCAAAATGCATTGCTCTAAGTGTCAGGACGGCAGCAAATGCATTCTTCTTCTCCAATTGACCATTTCTGCTTGTGTTTGTCACATTGTTACCAGATGGATAGTCAGTGAACAGCTAGGTTATCCTCTTCACAGGATTATCTTATAACAGATGTGGCTATTTAAAAGAGATCCGTGCTGCTAAAACTCTGAGAGCTTTGAAGGAGGCTTATCCATCATATCTTAGCTATGCATTACTGTCTTCGTGATTATAAACTAGCCATATTGTGTTTGATATATTATCTCTTTGAAATAATATTTCTATATTCATTTTAGGTGCTATGGCTATTAATATTCAGATGTACTATCTTCCTCAGTGGGAGTTGTTTGGAAACATTTAACACTGTTACTTAACACTATTACAACAAAATAATTATTTTATCAAGGCAGTGAAAGATCTAGTGTGTTAGGAAGCACTATCCCCCTAGTTAGAGGGTTAAAATCTACTCATAATATGTGACTGAAAGTTTGGTATAATCAAGCATAAAATACAGGGGTCCAAAGACGTGGGCTCTAATTGTAAGACTCTCCTTAAGTCTGTGTAACCCTGTAGGAGAAAATCACCTGTGGTGGGAGGTACAGGGGTCTTCTTGGTAAGGTCAGAGACCTAGTGTAGAGATCCTTAAAATTATAAGCTGCTCATTCTTAAAAAGCAAGGAGACACATATTATTTTATCCTGATAACTGTTGAGAGGAGACAGATTTATGCAAGAAGGTGTTATATGCGGAATATTTTAACCCCCAGGAACTGAGGAAAGCTGAGGACGATGTGGATACTGCTCTGCTGTCACCAGTGATACCAGTGGTCTGGCCTCACAGTAGTGAACACTGAGTAGATTGTTTTATTACTCTGGCCATTGGTTTCTTTTTCTATCAAATTATAGATTTGAAATAATCTTACAGGCTTCAGAGTCAGAAGACAGGCACTGAAATTTCAGCTCTGTCACTTACTAGCTGAGTGATATTAACACAGCAGTTAAGACCATTTCTGTTGAAAAGTATCAGGAAATCTAACTCTCAAAAAAGGGAAAAAATAGAATTTATTTATTGCTCACATATTATGAACTCCAGGAAAAACTTGCCAAACCATGTAACCAGACCTCTCTTCCTGTGTTTCCCTCGTGCTGGCTAGATGCTGTGGCTTTACTCTTCCTTGAGTTCAAATACTTTGGAAAAATTAGACAAACTTGAATCTCATATACATCTGAACCAATCTCTGTGGTTAAGTGGGTTCTCTGGGCTCACAGATCATACCCTAATACTCTAGCCCTTACTCTCTTGAAATTAATGGAATTGGGTAACAATTGAAATTCGTTTTTAAAGCCCTATAATGAAATCAATTAGTTAGAATGGTTTGCTTCATTAAAAGCACTTATTTATTTTAACATTCATGCTTTGAGTTTTCTCTCATCTGATCACAGTATTGCTTAATTATATCTTTAGCTGTTTTCATCCATTGTGAAGGAAAAAGTTGTATCCCTACATCATAGTGAAGTAAAAAGTCTGAACATGTTATTTCCATATTTTCCTTGCTTTTCAAATTAAAGCATGAGTTGCTTTGAAATTTAATTGAGACCCTTGGGACCACAGAGTCTTTGCATTAAGAAAGTTAGTTTTCCACATGTGTATCATTTCAGTTAATTACATGTGTAGTATCAAATATGTGGGATGGTATATTCATAGGAAAGTTAATTTTCTTTTTCATGTTTTGGGCAAATATTTTCAGTATTATTGTTCAAGTAAGCTGAAATTATATTCAGGATAATATAAATATATTTTCCTTCCCCCAGGAAGGGGGTCCAGGTTTTATCAGATTGCCAAGGTATTCAATACTAAAAATGACTAAGAATCAATGTATGAGATTTTTTTAAAAAAATCAGTTTTATTGAGGTATAATTGACAAGTAAAATTATAAGATATTTAAAGTGTACATCATGATAATTTAATACATATATATTGAATATATATATATATATATAAAGGATTCCCCTCATCTAGTTAATAAACCCATCTATCACTTTATTTATTTATTTATTTATTTATTTATTTATTTATGTGAGAAGATTTACCCTTTACTCTGTTAGCAAATTTCAAATATGTAATGTAGTGGGGGTTTTTTGTTTATTTGTTTTGTTTGGGTTTTTTTTTTAAGTTTATTCATTTTATGTATTAATCTCTACACTTAATGTGAGGCTCAAACTTATGACCCCAAGATCAGGAATCAGTGCTCTTCTGACTGAGTCAGCCAGGTGCCCCTATCGTACAGTGTTAACTGTAGTCATCATGTTACACATTGGTTCCTCTGGCTTTATCTTAAAAAACCTTTTACCCTATTACCGTATTTCCCCCACTCCTGAGATTATTTATTTTTCTTCTAACATTTTATAAACTTACCTTACAAAAAAAATTCATGGCATTGTATATATACTAAAGAGAAATACATTTTTTAATAGCTGAAACATTACTTTATGTAAGTTTTAATTACAATCCTTTTATTATACAGCAGTGCCTAATTTTAAATTTTGCCTCTTAAAGGAAGGAAATCTTCAAAATTCATTCTATGAGGCCGGCATTACCCAGATACTAAAACCAGATAAAGACACCACAAAAAAGACAAGTACAAGCCAATATCTCTGATGAACATAGATGTAAAAATCCTCAAGCAAATATTAGCAAACCAAGTCCAACAATACATTAAAAAGTCATTCACCACAATCAAATGGGATTTATCCCCAGGGTGCAAGGATGGTTCAGTATTTGCAAATCAATCAATGTGATGCATCACATCAACAAGAGAAAAGATAAAAACTGTATGATCATGTCAATAGATACAGGAAAAGCATTTGACAAGTACAACATCCATTCATGATTAAGACCCTCAACAAAGTAGGTCTAGAGATAACATACTTTGACATAATAAACACCAAATATGAAAAACCCATAGCTAATATCAGACTCAATGGGGAAAACCTGATATATTTTCCCCTAATATCAGGAACAGGACAAAATGTCCACTCTCCTTANGGAAAACCTGATATATTTTCCCCTGATATCAGGAACAGGACAAAATGTCCACTCTCCTTACTTTTATTCAACATAATAGTGGAAGTTCAAGCCACAGCAATCAGACAAGGAAAAAAAAAAAAAGGCATCCAAACTGGTAAGGAAGAAGTAAAACTTTCACTGCTTGCAGGTGATATGATACTATATATTGGAAACCCTGAAGACTCCACCAGAGGACTATTAAAATTGATAAATGAATTCAGTATAGCTAAAGGACACAAAATAAATATAGAAATCCATTTCATTTCTATACACTAATAATGAAGCAGCAGAAAGAGAGATAAAGAAATAATCCCATTTATAAGTGCACCAAAAATAATAAAATATCTAGGAATAAACTTAACTGAAGAGATGAAAGTCCTATACTCTGAAAAATATAAAACATTGATGAAAGATATTGAAGGTGGCGCAAAGAAATGGAAAGAAATTACATGTTCATGGATTGGAAGAACAAACTTTATTAAAATAGCCAACAGACACATGAAAAGATACTCAACATCACTAATCACCAGGGAAATACAAATCAAAACCACAATGCAATATCACCTCATACTTGTCAGAATGGAAAAAAAAAAAAAAACAAGAAATGACAAGTGCTGGTGAAGATGCAGAGAAAAAGGAATCATTGTGCACTGCTGGTCAGAATGAAAATTGGTGCNTGTCAGAATGCAAATTGGTGCAGCCACTGCAAAAAAAAGTACGGAGGTTCCTCAAACATTTAAAAATAAAACTACCACACAATCCAGTAATTCCACAACTGTGTATTTACCCAAAGAATATGAAAATACTAATTGAAAAAGATATATGCACCCCTATGTTTATCACAGCATTATTTAGCCAAATTATAAAAGCAGTCTAAGTGTCCATTGATAGATGAATGGATAAAAAAAAGATGTGGTATATCACTTGCATGTGTACGTACATACAAGGGAACATCACTCAGCCATAAAAAAGATTAAAATCTTGCCATTTGCAACAACATAGATACATATAGAGAATATAATGCTATGTGAAATTAGAGAGATATATATATGATATGATTTCATTCACATATGAAATTTAAGAAACAAAACAAAGAAAGAAGAGACAAACCAAAAACCAGACACTTAACTACAGAGAATAAATGGGTGGTAACCAGAGGAGAGGTGGGTGGGGGGATGGGTGAAATAGGTGTTGGGGATTAAGAATACACTTATCGTGATGAGTACAATACAACTGTTAAGTCACTGTATTGTAAACCTGAAACTAATATAGTACTGTATCTTAAATATACAGGAATTTAGATAGATAGATGATAGATAGATGATAGATAGATTAGATATGATTAAGTAAAATTGAGTTAAATTAAATTAAAATTTCCCTCTTAGAATTTATTTTTCAGACTGACTGAGTTTTATCATAATCAATACGGTTTATAGAAAATTATAATAGAAGAAACAAGCCATAAGTGACTCTTAATGATTGAGAACAAACTGAGAGTTGATGGAGGGAGGCGGGTGGGGGATGGGCTAGATCAGTGATCATATTTATTTTTTTTATTTTTTTTTAAATTTTATTTTATTATATTGTGTTAATCACCATACAGTACATCCCCAGANTGGGTGGGGGATGGGCTAGATCAGTGATCATATTTAAAGAAGGTGCTTGTGATGAGCACTGGGTGTTACAAGTGATAATCAATCACTGAATTTTACTCCAGAAACCAATATTGCACTGTATGTTAACTAATGAAATTTAAATTGAGAGAAAAAAAAAAAGAAAAAGTTCCTTATTTTATTTTTTTTAAAGATTTTATTTATTTATTTGACAGAGATAGAGACAGCCAGCGAGAGAGGGAACACAAGCAGGGGGAGTGGCAGAGGAAGAAGCAGGCTCATAGCGGAGGAGCATGATGTGGGGCTCGATCCCACAATGCCGGGATCACGCCCTGAGCCGAAGGCAGACGCTTAACCGCTGTGCCACCCAGGCGCCCCCTTATTTTAAAATGTTCTTTGTAACAAGATACTTGGCTGGTCATTGTTTTATTGATGTCTCAATTCTTGCTCAAAATTCAGGTCTGCTTTTAATTTTTCCCCCATAGGAAATGAGAACTCATTCTATAAAATTTCAATATATAGGAAATTAAAAAAAAAAAAAAGAGGAAAAACTGCTTCCTTATTTTTAACATAGCCTCTTCCAAAATTTGTACGCGTTACTTTAATGCATGTTTCTATGCAATAAAACATGATATTGAATTGTACCATGTACATAACTTTGTGTTCACTTACTGATTAGTTTATCAAATATTTTTTCAAGCTACTACAAAAGTACAGTGGCCAGACATTCTAGTTTGCCAGGGACCTTCCAGCTTTTATCAATGAAAGTCTCACATCTTGGGACATCTATCAGTCCCTGACAAATTGGGATGATTAGTCACCCTGCTATAAAGATGGAGATGACTAAAAATAGACTAGAGTAATATTAAGGTTAGAGTGAGAGTGATATAATAAATTCTAAAATTGCCTTATTTAATCTTTTTCATTTACCAGTATTTTTCATGCTGCAGAATTTTTCAGTAGCACTTTTATATAACAATAAACTTCCACAATGTAAGTGTAAAAAAATTTATAAATATTTTCCTTTAGCATAGACTTTTGAAATATCTCTTAGTTTTTTATTGTAGACAACACTGATGTGAACATCTCTGATTACAACTCTTTCTGAGGTTTACGGTAAATTTCTTTAAGATAGTCGTGATACAGGATTGCTGAAAGGAAGAGTAAAGATTTGTTAGGTTTCTGATGCGTACTGCCAAGTTGCTCTCCCAAAATATTTTTAACAATTTATATGTCCATTTATTTTTCTCAGCTAGACACAAACTTTATTAATCTGGAATCATTTTTTATAGTTTATTGGTCAATCAATATTTACCCATGTATTTTGAAACATAGGGAAATAGGCTTACATTGCCATATAAGAGTTTTAGTTAAATGTAACAATCTTATTGTACTCATTGGAACCAAAAATCTTTATCTCCTCAGGGCTCTAAAAAATTGATTTGCATTTGGCTNCTTTGGCTGATATTCTTAATGCGTAGCGGTATTAGAAAAGTTCTCAAAGTTAGAATGGTTGATAACTCTATTTAGATTTAGAAACTCTTACTTCAGGTAATTATATGGGAATAAGAATAGCATCATGCTTCCTTTGTGACCAGGGGCTCTTTTAGTCAAGTTACTGAATCCCTCTTCACCATAAGAACTCTTTTTTTTTTAATCTGATATTAAGATTTTCAAAGTAAGTATAAAACTTGGCTGAAAATTGTATTATACTATGAGTTGAGTTGTAGGGTAAGGATTCTGATAGAACTTTCGTTTCCCAGGAGAGAGAAGACTCTACCTTAGTAATAAAAGAAATGTACAGTCTAAATCTAAATATGATCAAATACAGGTATCATCCTTTGGCTCAAGGTAGCTTAGTAACTTCGAAAAATGTAAATTACTAAAATGTTCTTCAGTAAACAGTTCTCTAGCACAAACAATAAACTTTTAACTATACTATAGAAAAAATTTAACGTTTAGGTTTAATACCAATTTACCTACAACAATTTATTCTATATGTTTCTTATCTTGTTTAACCATAATAAATCTGCCAGCTAGTTCCAATTTTCATCAATTAAATGTTCAATCAAATTTGAAAATGCAAGGCTAAAATTGTTTTGGCAATAATTAAGCATTTAGCACTGGATAAAAACTATTTACTTTGGTTTAGTAATGTTAAGCTAACAAGTATATGTTTAATATTACATAACTATTACAACATTTCCCATCTATATTCAGCATACACTTTACCCCAAATTAAAATTAACTCATTAGAATGTGAAACCAGGAAAAAAGTTGTATTAAAATATAAAAATTTTATGGGTAAACATATAAGCATATTAATTGCTTCTTTTCTTTTATAAAATAAAGCCACAGTAAACCTCATTTCAGCCCTTGTTCTCCTATCTCATTAATGATTGATAGTACAAGCATATGATAGAGCAAGTGAAGCGGAACCAAAAGATGCAACTGAGCTAAAGAAATTTAGATTGGATTCATATGTAAAATGAATTATCATATAAGAATCAAAGTTGTACTGTCTGGTAGAACTTAACATTTTTTAAGAATAGAATATTAAATGCCTTTGCATAATAGTGAACATGTTGCTAAAATTGCATAAAACAATATTAATTTTTTTCTGTTTTTAATTGGTGCTCTGAAAACTATATTTAGTGAGCGTTTGTATCAGAATACCAAGTCTCT
>NC_048228.1:35797821-35815740 GCF_002007445.2 Ailuropoda melanoleuca | reverse complement strand
AAAACTCAAAGACTTTATTATTCCACATGGCCAAATTAAGATTAACCATGATGTTACATCATAATATAATAAAAATTGCTAGGCTATCTTATTTAGAGACAAAAACCTTGTGTTTAATAGCCCCCTAATATCTGACATTAACATAGTTGATGGAGTCAGAGATTTCATTCTAGCCGTGATTCTCCTTTTTAACTGTTGTTGACACAATGTTGGTAAGGCTAACCCTTACAAAGAAATACCTGGAAATCAGAAATAATTGTTCCCATCTTCAGAGATTGGTCAAAAGAGAAAATATCCTGCTCAGCAGATGGAGATAATTCAGGGTAATCTCTCCATCTCAAAAAGCTTAATTTAGTTACATTTGTGAAGCCCTTTTCACCATCTAAAATAGCATTCACAGGTTCTAGATAGGACCTACGCATCTTTGGGGGCATTATTTAGACTACCGAAAAAGTCCAAATCACCAGTCATTAGCAGTATTTATCTTATATTTGTATTCATTGTTTTTATGCTCAACTGAAGTGCAGTCTCTATAAGTCAACTGTTTCAACAGTAAAGCTTCTGAATTGCTTAATTGATTCATTACTGGTTTTGGTCATTTATTCAGAGAATCATAGTCATTTGAACCTTTAGATTTCTCTCATGTTGTATAGTATTGTAAGACTGCATAACCATCTCACACAAATGGTCCTACTGATTTATATCTCATTTTTTTCCTATCTAAATTAAAAAAATATACAGAACATGATTAAATACATTCAATTTCCATGGCTATGGCTGCACAATTACTGGAAGCATTTTATCTGGGAATAACTTGCATACATTTGTGACTTTGCTTCCTTTTCTAATCTCTCCTCACTATTTTGAGCAATTTCCACCATGCTCTCCAGTCCTGGTTTATGGAAAAATTAATCTGGACATGTTCATAGTGATGCTGGGCAGGGAGTGGAGGGAGGGAAACAAACTTGAAAAAACATTTCTTTAAGAGTTGAAGATAAATAGCTGTGTCTTCTCAGAGCACTTATGCTAATATACATCAGTAGTCTCCAAGAAGGTAATTTAGTATGTGATATTTCCATAACTTTACTTAATCATGGACATTTTTTGTACTTGCAGCCTCAATTAACATCTTCAGCAACTAGTGAATCGAGGAAATGCCATCCATTAAAGATTCAAAGGCCTTTATCTACAATTGTGAAATCTGAAAAGCTTTAAAAACTAAATGATACTTCTTAGCTCATTTGAAATCCAAATTAAACCAGAATGGTGTGGGGCCATTTTCTATTTGTCTTTATGTCTTTTTCATCACACTTATTTCCAGCTATTGATATCTTTGCTATAGAAATAATAATAAGTTGGATTTGGGGGTGCTGCTGTAAACCCCCCTGGTAGTGTTATATCAAATATGGTATATGCACAAGATCGCTTTTCTAAAACCCAAGTATTCTGGCACTTAGACCACATCCCAGGGTTGCTAATAAAGGATTACAGACCTGTATTTTACAGTACAGCATCTGTATTCTTTCACTGATGACACAGAAGCCTCTTTTTTTTCTTTTTTCTTTAAGTTTGTGATCACGGGTCTTAAGTGGGTTCCGGACCCTACCCAGGAATGCTACTATCGTTCCTTAGCGTTCGTTGTGTTTAATTTGGAAATAGATGCAGTCAGTAGAGGCCTACCTCATTTTCCCACCACTGACACTACTAACCTGGCTGCAGGAGTACCTGTGCCCTGTTTCACTTCTGTGGCCGAGCTGGCACTGCCTTCAGGCTTACCTAAGGCCGCTCCAGGATCTCATCTGTGTGCTACTTCTGCAGTTATCTTAACCACAAGCAAGTCGGGCATGCACACACACAAATACTACGTTTTGCCCTTCTTATGTCGTCCTTCCCCATAGGAGGCCAACATGCTCTATTACCTCTTACCTCTCTAAACACCATTCACTCCTCACATGACTGCCGCTTCAATCCCCTCCCTTTTCAGAGCAAAACTCATAAGCTGTCCAAACTCACATGCTATACTCTTTCACTTGCTTTTTTCTCTTCAACCCACTCCTGTCCACTGAAATTTCTCTTATCACAGTTACTAATAATCTCCATTGTGAAATTCATGGAGTTCTCTGTGCCTACATTACATTAAAATTTGACCAATCTAGTTTGTTACTCAGTCTTGAAACTGTTTCTCACTTTGCTCCCAATTTTAGTTTTTGTTTTGTTTTGTTTTTCCTTTCTGCCTACTTCAAGTGTCTTTCTCGTACATCTCTCCCAGACATCTAAATGATGTAGTGGTTTAGTGTGTTGTGTGAGACTTCATCTCTCCACTCATTGCGTGCGATTCCATCTATTCCCATAGCTTCCAAAGTTTTTAATTCACTACAATATCTCAGCTGTGCCCCAGATTCACTTACTCATTGTCCATCTCCAAGGGTATGTATAACAAGAATTCCAAAATTTGTTTCAAAAAAAAAAAGAACCATTTCTTTTTTTTTACAAACTTGTTCCTTTTCTACTATTTTTCTTTTTTTTTTTTTTTAAAGATTTTATTTATTTATTTGACAGAGATAGAGACAGCCAGCGAGAGAGGGAACACAAGCAGGGGGATTGGGAGAGGAAGAAGCAGGCTCATAGCGGAGGAGCCTGACGTGGGGCTCGATCCCATAACACCGGGATCTCGCCCTGAGCCGAAGGCAGACGCTTAACCGCTGTGCCACCCAGGCGCCCCTCTACTATTTTTCTAACCTCAACAAATTACATGTCATTTATCAAAATGTTTAATCCATAAACTTAAGGGTCATTCTTGAAACTCATTTCTTTTGTACTCTCACTCACTCATTCAGTAAGTGCTGCCGGTACTACTTCAAGTATATGTCCAATTGCATGACTTTTCACCGTGACTTCTCCTCCTGTCCTAGTCCAAGTCACTGTTAAATGTCAATTAGAGCACTCCAATAACCCCTATCTCTCTGCCTCCCATCTTTTGTGCCTTTAGCAGTGGCAAACATGATCTTTTCAAAATGTAAATTAGTTCATGTCTCTTCTCAAAACCCTCAGATACCTTCTCATCACATTCAGGTAAAAAGAAAACTCTTATTACTAAATAGAATTGAAAGTATTCAGTTACTTCCGGTGTTCAAATTCTCATACATTGCATGTTTATAGCAACAAAATAGAAAACAACCAAAAGTGGAAACAACCCAAATGTCTGCCAACTGATTTATGATGAATCATGATATATACATACAAAGAAATATTCAGTCATTAAAAAAAATGAAGTACTGATACATGCTGCAACCTGAATGATCTTTAAAGGCATTATGCTAAGTGAAAGAAGCGAGTCACAAAAGGTCACATTTATGATTCCATTTATATGAAATATTCAGAATAGATAAATCCCTAGATACAGAAAACAAGGCTCCTATTAGCTCTTCAGCCTCATCCCTACCACTCTCCGTTTCTAGCCCTATTCTAGCCACACTTATCTCTGTTTATTCTTAGTCTTTTAGCATATGCTCCCTCAGATTACTTGTTATTGCTTTTCTCTCTGTTTGGCTTTCTCTTAAAGCAAATCCTGGAATGTCATATTCTAGCATTTGATTCAGGTATTTTCTTAAAATATCACACCCTCACAAAATATCACCTCCACAACAACTCAGGCAAAATTGCCGTAGGATAATAGTGAATTTATAAATCCAAATCTCCCCAGACATCCTCCAAAACCATGTAGACTGCAAGCAGCATAACTACCCACAGAAAACGTCTTTAGCACATCCAGTATGCAAGAAATACAATAAACATAAAATTAACTGAGCATAAGAATATAAATACCCATAACAGCAGAGCTGGCTCTGGAGCCCACCCTGAAGTAGGGAGACAGAGACTGTGAAACCCAAAAAGAGGAAGTGGAAGATTAGCGGTGGCTGACCATGGATAAAATCATCCCCACAAGAGACAGTCCCAATCCCGATACTGAGAACACGTCTAAGGAGATAACTGAGAACAGATCTAAGAATAGGTGAGCAGAAGGAAGGTGCCTGAAATTACGTGAGACCAAACGTAACAATCTTGGGAAGATACTATTTCTTTTTTTTTTTTGTTAAGATTTTATTTATTTATTTGACAGAGAGAGAGAGACAGCCAGCGAGAGAGGGAACACAAGCAGGGGGAGTGGGAGAGGAAGAAGCAGGCTCCTAGTGGAGGAGCCCGATGTGGGGCTCGATCCCAGAACTCTGGGATCATGTCCTGAACCGAAGGCAGACGCTTAATGACTGAGCCACCCAGGCGCCCCATGGGAAGATACTATTTCTAAGCAAGAATGGGCAAATTAGAAGGTTATGGAATATTCCTTGGAGCCTTTCAAGTTGAAGGAAAAAAAAGAATTTAAAAAGTGGAAATTAAAGGCCCTAAAGAAACAAAACAGAACCACTATATCAGAGAACCCCACTACATTAAAAAAAAAAATAAGATACCCTCAATTAAAGAAGTTTCTTTTCATTTTAACAACACAAGACAATGTGCATGAACAAAGAAAGAAAGTTACAGAGCCACTAAAATTTCCTTTGGCTTCCCCCTAGCTATTACTTGTTTAGGGAAAAAAAAAATTTCCAAATGAAAAGAAAATTATAGATAACACCCATACAAGTCTACTACAAAAAGAAAAGAGCTATTGAGTATCAACATTTTTTAACTGATGAAAATTCTTCCTCTACCTTCCTAATCATACAAAACAACCAGTAACCAGAGGAAATTTGAAGCAAAACACTCCAAACTTAAATATCTTATTTAAAAATCACTAGCAGATATGAATATGAATCTATTTTTGAATCAGTGGAACATAAAAAAATAGAAATGGACAAAAGAGAAAGGTGTGGAATCAGAGCTGTAGGTCAGAAAAGAAGGAAGAGAGAGAGAGAGAGAGAGAGAATATGCCTCAGCAATAAAGGTTACACTGAAAGGTACCTAAGGAAGGAAAGATTCTTTTGAGTTTTTTATAAGTGACATTGATAAAGAGGATGTGTGGAGAAGAATTAAAGAGCCAAATAATAATAAAAATAAATATCTAAAAGGAATCAGAGAAAAAAAGAATGGATTTAGCTGTGTAAAAGTATTGAAATTCTTAAAATTGGAGTCCTTGAAGAGGAAAACCAAAACAACAGAACAGGAAAATTATTCAGTTATATACTGGAAGGGCACATTTCAGTAACCTTTAAATATACCCTAGAATAATTTTTAGCCCTTATGCATATTTTTCTAAAAGTCGTCTGGGTTTCCAGGCAAAAATATCAAGTTAGTTCCAAAGGAAAGAGAATCAGGTTATCATCAAACTTCTCCACAGCAATATTCAAAACAAGACAATTGATGGAAACCTATTTTTAAAAACACAAAGAAAGGCTATGTGAGCCAAGCTGTCTTTCAGGTGTCAAAGTTATTAATAAAAAAAAAAAGTTTTAAACTTGAAAGAGCTTAGAGAATACTGTATTCACTAGAGGATGAGCTTTATCCAACTTAGTTTTTATTAGGTAAACTTTGACAAAAAGCTTGAGAGTGAACACTGAATATATTTAATTGTAGATCTAAGACTAAAAGGTATGAAGAGGGAGAGAATAGTATTATGTAAATATGTTATGTTCCTGCAAAGTACGAATTTTGCAACTTCAAACGAATGGAGGATAAAGAGAAAAATGGAAGAGATGTCACTAATTTTCACAAAGGTATATGGGGATCAAAGGATATCATCTAAAGCTTAATTAGTACCCTAAAAAAGGGGGGGGGAGATAGACTAAGAGCTTCATAAAAGCTTAACCCTTTCTCTTAAAGAATTCAAAATTTTCTAGGAAAGATAGCATAACACAATCATGATTTCTATTATAGCTAACTGCTGAAAAACTTTTCAAAAGTAACAAAAAATGAGCATGTCTAGAATCTAGGAAGAAATAGTATATAAAAATAACGAAAATTGTGTTGAGAATATAGAAATTTGTTGAAATTCTGGGCAGGAAATGACACCCTGTATTTACGAGTGTGCTGTTTATTGAATAAAATGTACAGAAATATAAATATGGCCTTGCAAATGAAGTAGCAGCCTTTCAAAATATCCTTAGTTCAATTTCTATTCTATTTGGAATAAATCAATTTTTTTTTCCTTTTGAAATCTCTTTCTCCTTCTTTCCTCCCTGCTTCCTTCATTCTTCCCTCCCTCCCTCGCTCTCTCTTCTTTATTTCCTTCTTTCTTACTTTCTTTCTTGCTCTCTATCTTCCTTGCTTCCTTGCTTTCTTTCTGAAAGTAATAGACTTTTTTGAAACTGCTTTTGCAGATTGTGTGTGTGTGTGAGTGTGTGTTTTGTTTTTTGGGTTTTTCTGTTTTTGTTCTTGTTTGGGTGTTTCAGTGATCATGGCAGTAGTGAGATGATATTTCATGTAAATCATCTACTTCCAAATGCATTTTAAAACACAGTGTGTAATAATTTCTACTTTTGTGTTCCTTTGCATCCTCTATAGCTAGCTGTTTTTCAGTTTTTTTGCTTAATGAAGTCAAAAGCAATATAAACAAAATTCCTCTCTGCAAATGAATCTCATTCAGCTGCATTCAACTATGAAAGAGCTCTCAGAAAAAACTACCCATTAATTTTCATTTCAAAAATATTTTATAAAGTGGTTCATGGGCCTTGTTAATGGCTTGCCTAATGTCCTCTGATCACCATATGCTGTCTTCACAAAATACCAGGTCTATGGAAAACGTTCCTCCTGTTTATTTTAGTTTGAGCTGTTGGGAATATTTAACTAAGTCAAATCAGATAATTTCATTTCCTTCATCAAGTACTTCTGCAATTTGGTGGCATAAAAACAGAGAAATGTTTTTAATTTATTCTACTACATCTAGTAGAATGGCAACAGGTGAATAATTGAATAGCTGAGTGGATCTGAGTGAACTGAAAGAATTTATTGAATGCACTGGATGACCTACCCTTCCTATTCCAGGAGAAAACAAAAAACATGTTAAGCAGGATGATATCTTAATGGACTATTATCATCCTAGCTTAAGCTGGAGACAAAACTGCTCTGTAAAGGGAGAAAAAATAATCAGGGTCTGCTTAGATGATAGACAGAAGGATGCTCACTCAGCACCAGGGACCTCATCATCAGTAAGGAGAGCACAGTCATTCCTCTTGTAATGAGCACAAAAGCCAAACCTGGATAGAACCAAAGGACTTTTCCTGGAGAAAAGTCTATCTTGTTAATTGGTAATGTTTATAGAATTGTGTTGTTGTTTTATTCTTCGTGAGGCAGAATTCCCATAGTATATGATTCAGTTCTTTTTTTTTTTTTTTTTCCCTTACCATCTAGATTTGGAGAGCTTGGTTTCTGTGCTTCTAAGTATTTCTAGAGGATATGTACCCTGTTCTGCCTTCAGATATGCTGTTAATTGCCTTATATTAGAATTTACTCTTGTGATGGGATGCTTAAAGCCTTTGCAGTCATTCCCCTAATTCAACATGGTGCCCTGGAAATCTGTGAGGTTCTCCAGGTTTCCAAAGATACCTCTTTTCAAAGATTTTACCTGCAGTTTTCTGTGGGGTTCCTTGTTTATCTTCTGGACTCCTTCTCTCTGGTTTAGAAGATATTAGTAAAAATTATCAGAATTCTGTTAACTAACCTCCTATTCACATTATATTGGGGGAGAGGGGAGGAAAACCAAGCCCTTAGCTGCCACTTTTGATATTTATGGTGGAAAGTTATCCACTTTATTATTATTTTTTGGTAATAAGATACTTTCTTTTTTTTAATTATTTAAACTTCTTCTCATTAGGTATTAGGGAGTATATGGTAGATGAATATGTGATCCAGTTTCATTCCACCATCTTAACTCACAGAATGTTCTTCTTTTAAATATTTATGTACCCATACATGTGCACATACAGACATATGCATACTATTTTGGGGGGCGGGGTTGGCACTTAAAGTTTCACTGATGTCATTCATTTATTATATGTATTTTCAATATACTTGACAACTTTTTTTTTTTTTTAAGTGTCATGAGGCTCACATAGGATGTATTATGTTCCAAACAAGAAAATGGAATGAGATAAAGTAGCTTTGGGACTGGGAAATGGTTGACTTTTGTTTTACCTGGAGTTAATTCTAAGGTGTTTCCACAGCTGGACACATAGTGCTGTTCACTAGAAAAGAGCAGCTCTGGAATTCTCACTTGTTTTGTCATTTTGATTTCTTAGATCTCCTACCTTCAGTTTTATTATGGAAGTAGATGCCTTCTATAGCTTCCCTTAAAACCCTTCCCTAAATGAGATCTGAGCTGTGGGCCTGAGGACTGGTACTGAAATAGTTGGTCACCTAGAAACTTCATGAACTCTAAAATTTCTTCATGTTGAATTATTTTGCTGCAAATGAGAGTTGAACATGTAAGTGTACTCGGGATAAGAAGAGCCTGGGAGTTCCATACTGCAGCTTTTATCATTACTCTTATATCCATTCTTTCTTTTTTAGATGAAGGTAAACCAATTGAAATACTTTTGCATTTCTCTCTTTGCCTTTCTTTTGTTTATCTTTCAAACCTGAAAAATGGAGGAGTGTGTTTTTAGTCAAAACTATGGATTCACATACACACCCATATACAGACATTTACACATACGACTTAACATCACCCCTTTACTATATACCTAAGATTTCTCTTTGTTTATATTATGATTATCTACATAAAAGTAAGACATCAAGGTAAATATTTGAAAAACTTGATTAGCCTATTTAGGCCTAGGACAACCTAGTTCAAATCTATCATACATTTGATCGGTGCTGGTAGATTATTGCCACATCATGATCCATGGCATATATCATCCAAGGCTTGAATTTGGAATTGTCTCTCTTTCATATTAACTAAGTAAAGCAATATGGCTGAAGACCTGGGAAAAGAAGATACTTATTATTTAAAAGAGCAAGGAATACTCTAGTGATTTAAAAAAAACCAAAACACTATTTTTGAAATATCTAAAAAGACTAGTTATCCTAAGATATAAGAATGGGATAAAAATGCCATGAAATAGCTGGGTCTTTTCATTTGCTTAACCCAAAATTATTTTTACTATGAGGAAGCAGAAACTCACTCTGAAGAGATGAGAATTTTACAGCTGAGCCAGGCTAAACATATGTTTGTGTGCATATGTGGTTTTATACATATATATATATGTATATGTGTGTGTGTATATATATATATGTATATGTATATGTATATAGTATGCATATATAATAAGATATATATGTATATATAACAAAAATATACATCACATTGTCATTGAGCATGAAATTAAAATAATCGTATGGAAGCTCAAAGTGAAGATAGCACCTTTAATTTAATATTCTGACAGCTTTGCTGAAAATTCAAATGGGAAGTTTTATACAAATTGCTTACTTGGCAGGATTGATATGGAGATTACTATTTATGTGATAGAAACATTTGTAAACTGCCTTGACCTTCTCAAAGAAAAGCCATAGTAGAGATTAGAGAATAACTGCTGTCCTTTTAACCCCAATCTGAGATCAGATCTCCTTTCACAATGTTAGAGAAAGTTAGTATAATGAAAAAGGATTCTAAGAAGTAGGCAGATGGTTTTGAGAGAAAGTATGAATGATCACGAGAAGAGTTTTATAGCCTTCTTTTGTTTGTTGAGCTTTTTTTTAAATCTGTATTTATTGTGGATAACTTTATGTTTATTGGCACCATATGCTAATACTATGTAAACACAGGATGGCTATATATTTAGTTAATATTCCACTCACTGAACTCCTCAGTAAGTTAAAAAATCTGAAATCAGTCAGGATACTTCATCCATATGTTGCTCACATTTGATATTTTCAGCAAAGGTGCTAAAAAATATAAGAGTTTAACTTGCCATGTGGACAATGTGTATGTGTATATATGCATATATAATATATTAAATGAATGTGTATACATACACACATTGAAGATTTTGTTTCTGTATTAGAGATTTTGTTGTCTTCAGTCAATGTTTTTATAGTATGTATTATGTATACATGTATTCCCTTTACTATCATTATGAATTCATACTTTGTGGCTGTCTAATAGGTCAGGCATGCCATATATCCTACCTATTAAAACTATATTGGCACCAAAACATTACTAGATATTTTGATTACTTCTTAATCATTCTTAATCATAAATTTTATACCTCATTCACTTCTAGTATTTAAAAGCAGGAGATAAAAACCGTATATCCATGTACTTTAATGAACATTATTTGAGGTATAATTCTGAGCCAGGATTTTATAAAGCATATGGTTGGACTAAGGGGACAAAGTGGAATAAGGGTCAGAAGATGATGAAATATTGGCAAATACTGACAATAGCTTTCCAGATGATCAAAATTCCATGGAAAAGATTAGATTCAGGATAAGTAATTATAGAACAATATATACTGTTATAGAAATATGCCTAAGTAATATTTCGAGCACTTTGTGTAAAAAAATGGGGATAAGTTAATTCTGCTTACATATCAGTTGAAAGCCATGTGGATCTATGGGTCTTCTGAGTGCCAGAGGAAAGGGCATTCTAAGCATAGGGAAATGTGTGCAAATAATAATACAAATAACACAAAGTTATTTGAAGGGAAAAACAAATAGTTTTCTGGGGCAGGACTTAGACTTTAAAGAACCAGGGTGGTAGTTAGAGGTACTGTTTATTCATTGTATGAATAAATATTTCATCAAGGTTACGTAGGCCCCACAGAGAATGTCACTTAGAGTAGTCACGTAAGAAACTTGTGTTTTAAAAAGGTCAATCCTAGACAATATAGAGAATATGCTAGGAGATTTGTAAGGGAGAGTTTATGGGACAGCCAGCATAATATTAATGAGTTTTCTGTGAAAAATAATTTGTGGTCAAACGCAGTTGAGAAATTCTCAATGTAAACAAGCATTTTTCAAAGACTGACTAATGGATTATTTGGTATTTTAATACATTAATATGTACTGTGACATACACACACACACAAACACACACACAAACATACATACACAATAGTGTCTCCATCATTATCGTATCTTATTTTGCTGTAGGTGAATATATGCACACACTATATGTATATAATATACATATTACTCAAACACACACAGCTAATTAAATGGTGTACACAAAAGTCTAACCCATATATGTTTAACTCCAAAGCTGTTAATCACCTCACTAGAGTCATTTCACTGGAAAAGAAATGATAAGCAATGGTGGAAGGATGGAGAAGTGGAAGAAACTTCAAGGGATGATCAAAATATAATACCAACAGGATCTGTCAACTGCTGAATGTTGGAGCCTTAACAGAGAGGCTTTGTGAGGTAAATTAATCTCTTTAACATGTGTGCCAAGCCATGCTTATGGATACATATGCCTTATTCAGAAAACAGATTTCCATCCTTAGCTTCAAATTCTCAAAGGTATTTGAAACCACTAAAAGAATAAGACCCACTGGTAATGAACCAAGGCTGTATCTCTGAGGTAGACTAGTAGATCCAGAGGGGGGAAAAGGAAATGAGGGGAACAATCTTGATTGATTAAGCAGTGTTCCAGATGTCAAAGCAATGGGGGACCTACAAAACAGCTTAGGGATTAAGAACAGAGATACTGGAGGGGCGCCTGGGTGGCACAGCGGTTAAGCGTCTGCCTTCGGCTCAGGGCGTGATCCCGGCATTATGGGATAGAGCCCCACATCAGGCTCCTCCGCTATGAGCCTGCTTCTTCCTCTCCCACTCCCCCTGCTTGTGTTCCCTCTCTCGCTGGCTGTCTCTATCTCTGTCGAATAAATAAATAAAAATCTTTAAAAAAAAAAAAAGAACAGAGATACTGGAGCCAGACCACATTGGCACAAATCCTGGTATTACCAGTAGCTAGGATTTTGGTTGGGTTATTTACCCCTTTTATGAAGATTCTCCACATGTATAATACAAATAAAAATAGCAACCTACCTCATAGGATAGTAATGAACATCAAATGGTTTTATACAAGTTAATTATTTAGAAAAGGGCCCAACACATAGGAAGTACTGTTTTAGTGTAAATTAAGAATAGGGATCTTCTCTGGGGATTTACATATGCTATTTAATCCTCATAGCAGCCCATGAGTTAGATATCCTGAATCCTATTGTGCAGTAAAGAAGCTATCATTAAAACTAAGTGGACTCAAAACAAACAAACAACTAAGTTGATTCACAGTTTTGTTTGATTCCTAAACCCAAGCTCTTTCAACTACACTATATGGTCATTGCAGAATATCAAATGAGAGGATTTTCCACACGCATAGGCTTGCCAGCTTCTGTAGAGGAAGAATACTGAAACATGAGAAGCTATTAGGTTTCTTATTGGAGGGAATATGATCACACAAAAAATAACAATTTCAAAAGAATGGACTTGATTGATGGTAGATTGCAACAGGAGATAAGACATAGAAACAACAAATACAGACTAAACTTCGAGGAGTTTTCATATTAAAGAGGAGGAAAGAGATAGGGTATTAACTGTGAAGATTTCAGAAATTTTGGGGGCGCCTGGGTGGCTCAGCTGGTTAGGCGTCCAACTCTTGATTTCAGCTCAGGTCATGATCTCGGGGTCTTGAGATCAAGCCCCACATCAGGCTCCACACTGAGTGTGGAACATGCTTAAAATTCTCTCTCTCCTCCCTCTGACACACTCTCTCTCTCTCAAATAAATAAATAGGTGCATTTTTATATGGAATTTGTGTATGTATACATACAATTGTGTGTTTGTGTTAACATTTTTACTCTTTTGTATGTCTGAAAGGTGAGTGAGCTGGAGCATCCTAGAATGTTCAGGGGAAGGAACATCGAGAAAGAAAAATGGTATAAAAGGAAGAAGGAAATTTCCATGTATCAAAGTTTGGGGTAGACATTAACTTTGGAAGTAGGAAAGGCTGCCTGGTCTCCTAAAACAGTAAGGAAGTTAAAGAAACACCATGGCTTTTATTAACCCAGTGATTCAGTATCATGGATCAGTAACGCTTCCTGAGCGCTTACAATGCACTGTGCACTATTGTAAGTGCTTTATGTGAACCAATTCTTCCAATTCTTATAACAGCCTTTTGAGGTAACTACCCTTACCAGAGGAGAGTGAAATATAAAGAAGTTCCTACAGTGGCAGTGCTGGGACTTAAACTTTTACAGTTGGACTCTAAAATTCATGTACTTACTTACCCTAGTTCACTGCCTTTCTATCTAACTCCCATCTGGGAAGTTGGAAGTGGGAGGCTGGTTTAGAATCTTTGAATACTGTGGAACGTAGAGGTATTTGAAAAAAGAAAAATGGAAAGAAACTAAAACATAAAGGTAGGACCAAGTGAAAAATGAGGAGGAGGAGCCAAAACAGAAGACAGAAATTTAGCAAAAGATTCTAGAAAGAAACTGGCTTAGAGTGAGGAAAAGAAAAGAGAAATGAAGACAAATGCAAGCTACATTAGATGCCAAGTTAAGTGTGTTATTATAATTAAATGACTTTAGTCATATCTAGCTCATTTATTTTTAGAGTAAGTTATCACATTATTAGGTTTGAAATTTGGCCTCTTTCTTTAAAAAATTGAGTTCCATGAGTAGTTTCAACTACCTCTTTAAAAATGATTCTGTCTTCTGCAATGCTTATGTCACTTTGTGGAGTAGTTGCACAGAAAAAATGAAATTATACAAGGGACAATTTGTCTGGAAATACCTAGCTGTAAGGATAAAGACTGAAAATTATAAATTATTAAATTTGGAAACTTCATCAAAACCCTTTAAATAAAAAAAACCCTTAATTCCCTAAATATCTTACATCTTTTAAAAATTACCACTACATTTCAAATGTAATATTATGCTTCCCCATGAAGGTTTTTGAAGATATTTTGCAAAACGAAGACTATAAATGTTATCACAGAAATTAATTGATAATTATTTTGTCCATAAAATTGTTAACTATTTAGATTAAATGAATCCCTTTTCCTCCAGAAAAATGAAATAGTCTTAGATTTTAAATAATTAATTTCATGTATGTAGTTGAGGGTGGCTTTTTAAAAAATAAGTAGGTATTTAATTTTTAGTCTACCCTATATTTAAGTATAAAATTCAGTGGAACATGAAAACTTAGCTTTTAGTGATGCTATAATCAAGGAAAAGTTTTATTTAAAAAAAGAGTATTAAATGTAAACATCTGCTTATATTTTTGTTTTCTATACTCTATTCCTCACTTAAGAACTAAATATTCTAGGTTTCATTAACTACTTGAAAGGAAGAAGAATAAAAAACATTAAACCTTCACTATAATATTTTAACTGACTAAGGAATTCAATGGTTATACTGCTTTGAATATAAAAGGATAAAAAATTGTTTTGATCTCTATTATATCTAGACTTTTATATTCTCCAGTAATAGGTTTTTTGTTGTTAATATGCAGCAAAATGAATGTCATCTTTTGAAAAAAAATTTTTTTGGTTAATAAAAAGAAGAAAGTAATGAATGTTTGCCCTTTCTTTTTCTTCTTGTTTTTTAAGTAAAACATAATTGGAAAACAGAACATCTAAATTTCAATCATTAGAAAATAAAAGCCATCTTTTATAAGAAGAGGTGGGGTTTTTTTGTTTGTTTTTTGTTTGTTAATTTTAGCTCAGTACTTCCTAGGGATTTAATTTACTGAGAAAAGCCATGAAAGCCTTCCACAAAATATATATTCCTAATCAGGGTCTGACCCAGAGCATTTCAAGATCATCAATTAAAACAGCATTTTTCATCTAAAGCCTCAAGCTTGGTAAATGGTACATTTAGTGTGAAAGGAATTATAAACCCAAATGAAGAAAACTTTGTCTTAGTAAAGGAAATTATTCTAGCAAAATGCTAGGGGACTTCAAAATGAATAGCACTTGGCATTCTCTGAGATTTCCTGTGGTGTAGTGTCTATGCCTCAAAATGTATGTTATCACCATAGTAAGTACCAATCAAGGAGCGTTTTTCATGCTTACTGCTGAGAATCCATGACACAAACTCCATTTATTAAAAAAAAAAATGCAATTTACTCTTATACAGAAATTAAGACCAAAACCCAAAGAGTCTATTAGAAAATGGCACATGCAATATGCACCTAAACTTAAGGTATGAGGCATCTTTGTCTATTCCAGTCCCTTAATAGTTTTGTGGAGCATATCCATATTATCAGTTAACAAATGAATTATAGAAATTGTATGGGATAGGGCTTCTTTGGAAATTAGAATCTAATGACGTAACAAGCAGAGAACACCAACAGAATTTTATTATATGAAGTATCCTACAGTCTTTCACTGTTCAAGATAACTTTTTCTTGAGGAAAGCCTGATAAAATTATTAAGCTATGAAATGTTGGGGGATACTAAACGTTTAAATAGTTTATTAAGAATAATCATTTCATTTTAATTTTAAGATATCAATGTGCTTTGTAAAAAAACAAAACAAACAAAAACTATAGAAAAGTTTCAGTTGCTCAGGGACTAGTTATACGGTCAGTCATCTATATGATGCTTTATTCTGGATTTGCCTTTAGCTTTCACTGTAGTGGTATCGTTGTTCATTATTTCTTCATCCTGAGTTGAAATAGAAAGCAAAATGAAACAAGTTAATGTCATCTTGTTTGGCTCTGTGGTGAGAGAAAAAGTTGACATTGGATTAAAGTGAAACTATTATTTATTTTGAGTCATTAGTCATCCATCACTAGTTTTCGCTAATGAAAAGTTAGCTGTGGTTTACCCAACAATAGATCAATTCCATTTTAAGAGCAATTTGTAAAGCATGGGTTCAACCATGAATATAAAATAGTACAATCCATCAGGTTGTAACAATAGACAACCAAAACTGACTAATGAAAATCTAATTTCACTATAGGCCTAAAAAGAAAGTAAGTTAAGATTTCCCGGACCTTCCTTTCTGTTGGATTAGGTCCCTGTCTTTCTTATTACTCTTTGTTTCCCTCTACTGTGTTTACCACGGTGGCATAATAGCAATGGAAAGCTAAAACTCAGTGAGTTGTAGGAGAGCATTGGCATAAAGAAGCTCAGGTGAAGGATGGACAGACTCCAGCTCTATAAAAACTTGCATGAACAGTGGAAAATCTAAGCCAACTTCCCTTAAGTTTCCATCTCCAAAGCAGAAAATGCATGTTTAATTTTGTTTTCTTTCACAGTATCTCAGGAAGGAGTTGAGCGTGTATTTAGTAATCCCAGAAAACGTGGAGAGAGCCCTGCAGTGTCCATCATGAAATCTTCATGTTGATCAGTGTTTTTCAGACTGAATTCCAATGTGTATCCTTAAGGATCTACAACCCCCATGAGATTTGAGTTTTAAATTATTTCAGTGTGTATACACACATTCAGATATATATATATATATACATACACGTACTGGAAGAACTGTATCACAATTTTAAAAATAACTACCTCCATGCATCTTTATTATCTATATTTGCTTCTGCGTTGGCACCAAGTAACGAATAAGTGCTTTTGTTACTTGTCAATTTTGGTTTCTCAGACTAGCATCCAATAATGTATTCTTGGTGCCTGAAAGTTTTCGAAAGTAACAAACGCTGGCATAATGACTCTGCATTAACCGATTGCTGCCGTCAGTTCTGTGATGATATTAAGACCTGGGTGAACTGTTGAACATAAAACAGCAGAAAAATCATCTGCCTTTGGGTTATCATCACACTCTCCATGTTCACATCTTTGTACTTTTAAAAGAGATGTCTTAAAAATCACTTAAAAGGGCAGGGCACAGGCAGCCCGCCTGGACTCACCTGGCTCTCCAGGCTTCAGCGGTACCACAGCCGTCTCTTCCCTCCTGGCCAGAAATATCAGCCCAAAGCCTGAAGTAATTCTTTCACATGGTTCCGTTCCCTTTACCTCCCTTTCCTTTGATCAGCTCCAGGGGATCTCCTTTTTTGTACAAAATCCAAAATGTGGTCATTGTTTCAAGGGAGATTTTAGAGGGTAATATAAATAGTGTGGGGTATGTAGTTAAGAGCATGATTCTGGATCCAGATTGCCGGTAGTTCAGATTGTGCTCTGCCACTTACTAGTTAACAGTAACTAGTTACTAGTGATGTTAAACCTGGTATTTTACTTCTTTGTGCTACAATTCACAATCTGTAAAATAGGGATGAAAATAGCCTATTACCTGATGAATTCACAACCATGTTATTTAATAAATTAAACTGGTAAATTATATTGTACTTAATATGTATAAATAATTTAATTTGAAACAAAAATTAAAGTTTTAAAGTGATGTTTGGGTGCCATGTCATATTAAAATTATGACCATGTCTTAATGATAAAAGTAATAATATGACGTTACCCAGGATGTGCTGCTCTCATATGCCCATGACATTCTCTTTTCCAAGCCTAACAGATAACTTTTATTTTAATCTTATTAGACATAAAATAAAATCTTAAAAATCTATGAAAAGTGCAAAGAAATTATTCTGCTTGCATAAATATATTAAAAACATTGTTTAATCTCAGGATCATTAAAAGTTCTCATGCATATGCCATTGTAGCAAATGGAATCTCTTTACTAAAAAAAAGAAAACTAATAAATGAAGAATTTAAGTTTTGTGTAACTTTACTGATCTGATCATGAATAGTCAGTGATTAAACCGCTGAATGTGGGTTTAAAATGGAATTATATTTATTAATACCAAAGTAAATCTGAAACCAGATGGCAGCCAACTTTTTATATTCATGGAAAATCTTACACAACCTAAGATTTGTGGTAACTTTTTTATTTTCATCATGTAACATATTTATTTGTATTATTTGCATTATTTGTATTTTTTTAAAATTTATTTTATTATTATATTATGTTAGTCACCATACAGTACATCCCCGGATTCCGATGCAAAGTTCGA